>NC_132900.1:30093720-30348720 GCF_030463535.1 Salminus brasiliensis
TTTACTCCAAAAAACTTTATTATTATAAACTTATATCATTTAGATACTTCATCAGAATTGTATTTTTGTTTTATTACAAATGAAACATTTTAAGAAAATTATTGAATTTAATTATTACAGAATGTCATTGTTTTGACATTGTGTTGCCAGAAAGAGATACGGCATCCCTTTTGCTCTTATCTAGCTCACAAGACATCTGTACCATTGTACTCATTCTTCCTAATGAATTCTGGATTTATAGGGGGCAAATATATGAACAGTCTGTGGAGTCCTGACGACTGGTTGAAGAAACACTGGTATATAGAACCACAACAATTCAAGAAATACTTAAATGGTCATTTTAAAGAAGCTATTCTAATTTGGCCTGTACCGGCAGCCAGTTATTATATTCCCTATTTCACCAATTATTTGTATTATTTATATTATTTATATTTGTTTTTATTTATATGTTTATTATACTTTATGTGCAATATCCATTATAGTTACATATGTTGATGCCTTCTTAACTTTTCATTGAAGATTCATCTTGTGTCAAAAAGTCAAAGATGGCAAAACACAAAGCACAATATTACATAACACCAACATGTCAAGAACCTTATTTAGTACTATGTTGAAGCCTTTTTGCTTTATATGTCTGTAGATGCCAATGCCAAGTATAAACTGAGAAACCCTAGTTCACACCAAAAGTGTCTGAAAGTATTACTTTACAAGAAGAGCAGCTTGTAATTTACTAACCACCATGGCAGACTCTGAAACCATAGCCATTAATGGGAAATTTGACCAATATATAAGAGCAGGCACTTAATGATGTTAGGATAATGATGCGACGATGACGGCAGGTCAGCCAGGAGGCTTGCAGACATTACGACCAGCACAGGCTAAATCAAAGACACATGTCTTCATGATCACTCATAACTTGGACCAGAAGCTGTTATGGAAGTAACAGATTTTCTGAAGAGAGTAGCCAGATTAGAAAAGCAGGCACAGTGGATGTACGTAGCCATTCAGTCACATACAAATCTTCATAAATTGTGGAAAGCAGATTATTTCACTATTGGACTTCCTTCTTAACACAATATACTGTCACACCTTAGCTCATGTAATAGATTTACCTTTAACTGCCACATAATTATTCACATGGATGTTTACCTCTGCCAATCCTGCAGCTGAAAAGATCATCAGGACCAAGGCTTCGCTCTACAAGGTCTCATTCATAGACAACATTCACAGTTTAGAAGAGCAGATGGGGTTAATAACTGAACAAACCGCTACCTTACCTTGATTCTAGCTTATTCCTAGCTTATTCCTTATCATTAAGGTAGCAATGTCTACTTATTAATTATTAATTAATCTAATCAGCTAATATATATTATAACTATATGTCAGAACATGGTCTTTACAGTCAAACATGATGGAGGTTCAAAGATGGTTTTGAGTGGTTTGGCATTATGAAGTCTGAAGACTACCAGAGAATTCTGGAGCACCATGTAGAACCCAGTGTCAGTAAAAGCTGGAGGTCATGGGTCTTGCAGCAGGACAATGACCCAAAGCATACATCAGAAAGCCCACAGACTAAAGCACTGGAGAGTTCCAAGTGTTGATGGTGCCAGTAATGTTGTCCTGTCCATTTCTGGAGTTCTGCGCACAATCAGGCCCCTGCAACTTATCCAGAATGCAGCGACACGGGTTGTCTTCAACGTTCCTAAATTCAGCCATGTCACTCCAATGCTGAGTTCTCTTTTCACTAGCTTCCTGTAGCTGCTGCCCACATCAGATTTAAAACCCTGACTCTGGCCTACAAAGCCAAGACTGGACCAGCCAGCCCCTCCGTACTTGATGGCGATGGTCAAAAGCCGATCTGCACCGAGAGCCCTTCCAGTTTCAAGTACGGCTCGGCTCGACCCGCCATCCTTTAAGATCCACTGAAGACGAGCGTCCAGACTTTTTAGTGTCCTGCACCGAAGTGGTGGAACGAACTTCCCCTGGGTGTCCGAACAGCAGAGTCCAACATTCGCTGTCTTTAAACCCAGACTGAAGACCCTCCTCTTCTGAGAGGACTTGGGCGAATAGCAGAGTGGTCTCCTTACTGACTTGTGTTTAGTAGAGTCTAAGATTAGAGGTATCTTTGAATTTTTAGCCTTTTCAAACTAGCTGAGGTTCTTCTTGGGTAAATACCACAGCACTTTTGTAAATCGCTCTGGATAATAGCGTCTGCTAAACGCCTTAAATGTAAATGTAAGGTCAGATTTGCAAAATTGGTGCATGGGTAAATCTGCTAAGATCGGGCCACCGTTCTCACAAACTGAGTGCAAAAAGGAGATTGGTGATGGAGGCCGCCAAGACACCCATGGCTACTACATCATGATTCCATTTCTAACACTTAAGGGGGTGAATACTTTTTATAGGCACTGTACAGAACTGTACTCCTATGGTATAATAGACCTTCTCAGACTCGACTGATCTCCAAAACACACTTCAGAAGCTTTGTCACGTCTACAAAACATAGACCGGTAAGAGTCATCACACCAGCTCTCTTACCCAGGTGTAATGTGATTCTACGGCGACATTTGACCTGTGGCAGTCCACAGCAGCTCGAGACACATGCTTGAGAAGCTTGGTGAGGAACTGAGTGAAGCCTTGCCAGAAACATGTGGGCGACCCAGAAAACAGCGTTCTAATGCTCCCAGGTTAGAACAAGTCAAAAGCACTTTCTGAATGTTAGCTTCTATGTAAAGTAAAACAGGCCTGTTTTATAAGAAGTGCATATTTGCATTCAGAGGCTTCATGCGATCCAGATGGCCCCCTCATTTGTGGCTGTGCCACAGAGGCATGAAGTTTGGCTTGTTTCATGATGAGGATCATGGCGGTTTCACCATTTAGCTTGAACAGTTTGGTTTGAATGACTCTTTGGATTTGAAAAGTGCTGAACACTGAATTCCTGTTTGTGTTGAACTCATGCCAAGAACATTTCTTGGGCAGATTCAAAATTCTGCCCAAAAATCTGCTTCAGGAGACAGCTAGGACCTACGGCCCAAGTTCCAGTTTCAGAAAACGTACTTCAGATCGTCATCAGTATTGAGACATGTTTACAGCCCTGTATACACCTGGTCACTTTGTGCGAGCTCAGTATCAGGATTATATCTGGATCAATCCAGGCTGCATAAAACTGCCAGTGCATTTAAACCAGATCCAGATCCAGATCTCTTAAACCTTTTTCAGGAGGTGTTCTGATCTGAGACTCATTTGAGCCACTTGGTATTGCTATAGCACTTGGTACGTCTCCAAATTGCATTCAGCAACCAAATCCCTTCCCAGAACAACCCAAACACCAGTAATAATTGTCACGACACAAGCAAATTTGCATATGCCGACTCACACCTCAATCAGATTTCAGTCTGACTAACCTGAGACGTATTAGACTACCTAGTGTAAATGCATGTGGCTAAAATGTGATCAGGATACGATCCAGATACTAGTCAGAGACTGTGTACCGTTCTGTATTTCCAACTTGACCGTACTGTGGCTATGTTCGGCCATTGCTTTACGAATTTCTTCAAACACAGAGCGATTGTTCCACTGAAAACCTCCATCACTGCTGTCTGTCATGCATTTTTCAGTGTCCTCAGTGAATGTCTGGCTGGATTGACGTAAAAGTCGCTCAGTCTGAGCAGACGCTTTTCTCCAGAGCGACTTACAAAAGAGCTTCACTGTTTACTCTTAGATAGTTTGTAGAGACGAGGATCCAAAGTATCCCTCTAAGCTTAGATACTACCAAATACAAAAGTCAGTATGGAGACCACAATACTCACCAATACACCTCGCCCAAGCACTCTTGGAAGACGTAGGTCTTCAGTCTGCGAGCGACTCTGACGTTCGGACACCCAGGAAAAGTCTGGATGCTTGTCTTCAATGGATCTTAAAGGATGGCGGCTCAAGCTCAAAAGGCTTCACATATGACCAAGAAGATCAGATTTGGGCCACTTTACCTGCTGTTTAAACAGAGCCTTAGTTAAGGGAGGCACTGCTGCACTTATTATCATATTAAACATAGTAAACATCCTCAATTAAACTGATCTTTATTAATTATTCAAACTTCTAAATGGTAAATTTGTAGTGGGCCTCCAGGCACGGTACCCTGCCGTAGTCCTGGGCCGCATGTTCACGATACCACCTATGATATGTTCACACACTCTTGAAAGAAAGAGCGATTCATGCTGCGTCATGTGTGTGCGTGCTGAGCGACGTCTCTGGGGATGGAAGTGAACAAGCACATAAATATGATTTCAGGTCCAGTCCAGCAGACAGAGTAACGTAAACACTACGGCCAGCAGACTCCCCCAAGTGTTCCCCTCAGTGGCTCTCAGCTTACGCCAGGAGACAAAACAGAAATACCGCAGCCTGACCCCGGGGGGTGGGGGGACGGGGTGGGAAGAGTGACAGAGTTAGAAGTGCAGTGATGAACCCACTATAAAGTTGAACAAGAGGTGAAGGGGAAAACGCGGGGTTCAAACAATAGGCTGAGGTGTAACGGGATCTAGATGACGACACTCGCCTTAATATCTCCTCATATCCAAATTCCAAATAGATCTCAAGCCCCGTTTAAGTGCAAATGCAGCGTAATCAAGCATGCCTGGTCTGCCAGATTAATCTCCATTGAGGTCAATTAGTGCGGTACATATGTCTGTTTTTTCAAGGCAGAATTACCAGCCCTGAATACCCTCATGTGAAGAATTAGCGTCAGTAGAAACACACTGAGGAAAGTATGTTGAGGACCAGTGTTGATATTTGACTGCAAGGTGCTGTGTCTAGTAAAGTTCTGCGGCTTTTTTCCCCCTCTAAAACCACAGAAATCCTTTTAGCTGCCCCCGTCGCTCGGTTTCCTGCACCTTCCTGGCTGCCCAGACTCAAAGGACAGACGGCCCAGACAGAAGCAGACTTTTCAGGGCACTTTTATAAATCTGAAGACGAGCTCGTCCAAAAAGCAGAAAGTCAAGATTGCTTCAGTTTGCAGAAATCAGACTCCTTAAATTGTCAGAGCAGACATCCCACCTCCAGAACAACTTGTGGAATTCTCCCGCATGCTCCCTGATATAGCAAGTGAGACAGAGCACCGTGATTGGTCTGTCTTTTTGCTCGGTAGACCTGTCAGTGTTCTCTATGGGTGGGATTTACAGTCGACTGCTACAGTCCCGACACTAGGAAGGTAAGGACCTAACACACGTCTTCTCCGATACATGCAAAGCCAGCTATCGTTCCTTTTCAAAAAGGCCATCGTCAGGCAGCCAACGCACTCTGAGGAAAGCGCCGGGTCCCCAGCTCCACCACACCAGCTAGTAAACGCTTGTGTCGACCAACATCGCATTAGAGTTATTAGAGCGCCATCTACCCACCCGGAGAGAGCACGGCAGGTTTTGCTCTCTCAGACTCCGGCTGCTGATGACAAAGCAGCATGGCTCGGCATGCAAACCCACCCAGGTTGGCTATAGTGGCAGTGCTATGAGCCCCACTTTTAATATTTTATTTAAAACGTAATTTTATATATAGGATGTTTCAGGGGTTCTTAGAGTATAGAAATTTTACCACGCTTTTCATTGGCCGTCTGAATCCTCTGAGCTCTACTAATAGCCTCAGTAACACTGCATAGCAGATGCTTAGCACTGTGAGAGTAATGACAGACTTTTCCTAAAATAGCGTTTCTAAATCAGCACTTAGTTTGAAAGCCAAGGTTTGAAGAATTTCTGAATGTTGAAGGTAACTTGAGCCTCCAGTCCGGTTGGTGGCCATCTAGCGAGAAACATCTAGCGAAGGCAGTTTTTCTGTAAATGTAGACTTGCTGGACCAGAAACAACAACAACACAGCAAGAGCTATTCTAACTCCGCTCTCCCTGTCATCACTTTAACCCCCTGGTGGTGGTCCAAAACAAGCCACACACACAGTTCCCCTCCACACCTCTGCAATTCCACACACACATACCCTACATCTGGTATCCCTGGCAGGTAGCAATCAATCTTTTTTCTGTTGTTGTTCTTCGAGTTGCTTTAAAAAGGCTGTCCTGCATCGGGAGCATCTTGGGTTTCGTTTAAAAGAATGCTCACTATAGCTTAATAGTGTCCGCAGTGGGTTTTGGCTACTTAAGGGGTTAACTGTAGTCCGGTAGCTGGGTTATAGACTGTATTACCCATAGCAACCCAGCCGGTGGGTTAACTGTAGCTTATTAGTTGGGTTATAGACTGTATTACCCATAGCAACCCAGCCGGTGGGTTAACTGTAGCTTATTAGTTGGGTTATAGACTGTATAACAGTAACAATCCAGACTACGAGGGTTAACTATAGCTTATTAGTTGGGTTATAGACTGTATTACTCATAGCAACCCAGTCCGATGTGTTAACTTTAGCTTATTAGTTGGGTTATAGACTGTATTACTCATAGCAACCCAGTCCGATGTGTTAACTTTAGCTTATTAGTTGGGTTATAGACTGTATTACTCATAGCAACCCAGTCCGATGTGTTAACCATATCTTATTAGTTGGGTTATAGACTGTATTACTCATAGCATCCCAGTCCGATGTGTTAACTTTAGCTTATTAGTTGGGTTATAGACTGTATTACTCATAGCAACCCAGTCCGATGTGTTAACTTTAGCTTATTAGTTGGGTTATAGACTGTATTACTCATAGTATCCCAGTCCGATGTGTTAACTTTAGCTTATTAGTTGGGTTACAGACTGTATTACTCATAGCAACCCAGTCCGATTTGTTAACCATATCTTATTAGTTGGGTTATAGACTGTATAACAGTAACAACCCAGACTACGAGGGTTAACTATAGTTTATTAGCTGGGTTATAGACTGTATTACCCATAGCAACCCAGCTGATAGGTTAACCCCACTGGTCTAAATGTTTAAGGGGTTAAAGTAGCAATATTTTCACAAAAGCATAGGGTTCCTGCTACTCTACCCACCTCCAGCACTTCTAAGGAATATCACTGCTGCTCTGACTCATATGTTAAGAGTTAATGTAAGGGGTTCCTGTCACTCACTGGTCTAAATCAGCTACTGCTGTTGTATCTGGCAAGTCAACGGGGTACAGAAAGAGAGAGAGCGAGGCAGTGAGAGAGAGAGAGAGAGAGAGTCATTTAATGGTCCAGTTCAAGGTTCAATGCTGAAGTCCCGCTGACGAGTGGACGCGTTATTAAAATAAACCAAGCTCAAGTTCAGACACGAAACAATATACTTCAGATACACTTCAGTAGCTCTACTGTTTAGGTCTGAGGACGGAACCCGAGCCCATCCGAGGACCAAATGCCCCACTGTCAGTTTCCACCACTACTACTAATAACTCAAACAGCCAAAGCTAGTTCCTAGAAAATAAACAACAGAAGGCTGCTCCTAAAATAAAGCTTCTAAATTAGCATGCAGTACACTATGAGGACTAAAGTATTGGGACACCTGCTCGTTCATCAGTGTTACTTCTCAAATCAAGTCTCTTATTAAACAGCTTATCCTGCTTTTGTTGGAGTAACACAGACTACGAGGGTTAACTATAGCTTATTAGTTGGGTTATAGACTGTATTATCCATAGCAACCCTGCCAGTGGGTTAACTGTAGCTTATTAGTTGGGTTATAGACTGTATAACAGTAACAACCCAGACTACGAGGGTTAACTATAGCTTATTAGTTGGGTTATAGACTGTATTACCCATAGCAACCCAGCTGATGGGTTAACTATAGCTTATTAGTTGGGTTATAGACTGTATTATCCATAGCAACCCTGCCAGTGGGTTAACTGTAGCTTATTAGTTGGGTTATAGACTGTATAACAGTAACAACCCAGACTACGAGGGTTAACCATATCTTATTAGTTGGGTTATAGACTGTATTACCCATAGCAACCCAGCTGATGGGTTAACTATAGCTTATTAGTTGGGTTATAGACTGAATTACCCATAGCAACCCTGCCAGTGGGATAACTGTAGCTTATTAGTTGGGTTATAGACTGTATAACAGTAACAACCCAGACTACGAGGGTTAACTATAGCTTATTAGTTGGGTTATAGACTGTATTACCCATAGCAACCCAGCTGATGGGTTAACTATAGCTTATTAGTTGGGTTATAGACTGTATTATCCATAGCAACCCTGCCAGTGGGTTAACTGTAGCTTATTAGTTGGGTTATAGACTGTATAACAGTAACAACCCAGACTACGAGGGTTAACTATAGCTTATTAGTTGGGTTATAGACTGTATTACCCATAGCAACCCAGCTGATGGGTTAACTATAGCTTATTAGTTGGGTTATAGACTGTATTATCCATAGCAACCCTGCCAGTGGGTTAACTATAGCTTATTAGTTGGGTTATAGACTGTATTACCCATAGCAACCCAGCTGATGGGTTAACTATAGCTCATTCGTTGTTGGAGTAACTGTCTCTACTGTCCAGGGAAGAAGGCTTTCTGCAAGATATTGTAGGAGCATTGCTGTAAAGATTTGATTGCATTCAGCAACAAGAACTAGTGTTAGTGAGGTCACGATGTCCGGTGGATGCTCACCACCCCAAACAATGCCAAAATTATTGGATGGAGCACCATCATCCATCATTCCAGAGAGCACTGGAGTTCCACTGGGGGCTTTATACCCCTCTATCCGACGCCTGGCGTTAGGCAGCATGGTGCCAATAGGTTCTGCTCTAGATAGTCCTATTCTATTGGCAGTACTTCTTCACAGAGACTACACAAGCTGTGTGTGTGTGTGCATAGAAAGGGGTGTCCACAAACTTTTGGACATACAGTGTATTTAGTCCTTCAAAAAATCAACATCAAAGCTCCAAGTTTTGTCTGCTTGTCAGTTTGAACTATTAGCCAATCAGAGCGCAGGGGGCGGGGTTGCCGGAATACGGGTGGGGAACAGAGCTGTATGGAGCAGCCAGGGGATGTAAAGTCCACACGCGGCTCTCCACCTGGCGAGCTGGGTCTCTCCTGATGTAGGCTCGGAAGGTGGATGTTCGGACTTGTTTGTGGGGGGACCTCCTGATGGATGCGGCTCCTCTTCCAGGCTGGATTAAGGTGGTGTTCTGTGGATTACCCGGGTTCAGGATGGGGGATCAGTAAACTTGACTAGAGCAGGAATTTCCCATCTCCAGCCGGACCACCGTCAGAGCGCTCGGTGAGTTCTGCAGCTCTCAGGTTCAGCTTCTCTCTGCGGCCTCGTTGCGTTCGAGAAGTTTCAGCTCTCAGATCAAGAGTTTAGTTTCTCTCGTTTTATTCGTTTTGTTGCGTTTTTGCATTTTATTGTTCTCAAATTCAGCTTTTTTAGATTATTTAGTTTGTTTTTGCCACTATTTTGTTTATTGTGTTGAATTTTATAGTCCTCAGCATTTTATAATTTTTTTGCTTTGTTAATTTTCTATTATTTTGTTTGTTTTTTTGCCACTATAAACTATTTGTTTATTGTGTTGAATTTTATAGTCCTCAGCATTTTATATATCTATTTTTTTGCATGTTTATTTCCTATTATTGTTTGTTTTTCCACTATTTTGTTTCTTTTGTTGCATTTTATAGTCCTTAGCATTTTATTTAAAAAATCATGTTTATTTTATATTATTTTGTTTGTTTTTTTGCATTTTTTAGTTTCAAGTATGCAAGTTTTTTCTACTGTTTTTTTTTTATTTTAAGGTTCACAGATTCAGTATTTATTCTAACATTTTTTTACATTTTTGTTTTCATAGTTTTTTTTTAATTTTGTTGCATTTTATAGTTTAGCATTTCATTCTTATTATTTTTGGGTTTTTTATTTTTTTTAAATTCAGTTTACTTGCTTTTTTGCATTTTTTTAGTTTTTAGATTCATAATTTCATTTTCTTTTGTTTGTTTTTTTTGCCACTATAAACTATTTGTTTATTGTGTTGACTTTTATAATCTTTAGCATTTTATAATTTTTTTGCATGTTTATTTCCTATTATTTTGTTTGTTTTTCCACTATTTTTGTTTCTTTTGTTGCATTTTATAGTCCTCAGCATTTTATTTTAAAAATTGCATGTTTATTTTCTAATATTGTATTTGGTTTTTTTGCATTTTTGCATTTTTTATATCTCAGATTTAGTTTTTTTCTACTGTTTTGTTTGTTTTGTTGAATTTTAAGGTTCCCAGATTCAGTATTTATTCACATTTTGTTTTGTTGTTGTTATTTTGTTTGTTTTCCTGCGTTTTTGTATTTTATTACTCAGTTTTCTCACTTTTCTTGTAGTTAGTTTGTCTTGGTTTCGTGTTTGATTTGTTCACTGCTTTGTTTGGTTGGTTGTGTTTCTTCCAGCTCATTTCTTGCTCTGCTTTTATCCACTCCTCCTCCTCCTCCTCCTCTTCCTCCTCCTCTTCATCACAGCTGCAGTAAGGTATCTGCAGTCCCCCGCACGTCCCATAAAAACAGCTCAGTTGTGAAAAGGCACGAGCTGCATCTGCGGTGGTCAATGGCCAGGTGAAGGATCCGCTGCACCATGCGCGCTCCTCGCGGAGAGTGGTCGTCCCTCCTCGCGCTGCTCCTGCTTCTGGCTGAGGCGCGGTGGAGCGGCGCGTGTCCCGCATCGTGCGCGTGCTACGTGCCAACGGAAGTGCACTGCACCTTTCGGTACCTGAGCGCCATGCCCAGCGGGATCCAGCCGGCCGTGGAGAGGATCAACCTGGGGTGAGACGCTTAGCCTCTCTCGCACACCACAGGGTCAGCAGCAGTCCCCTTACTTCCACTGGAAGTCCACTGAAGTATTTGGACAGGACAAGGACAAGGAATAGCCACTGGGGTCACCATAGGATTTTGCAGATTGGTCAAAACAGTGGCAAGAAATGACATATTTGCAGTAAAACTGCTGATTATCTATGTAATATGTCTCTTTATAAAGTGTTTGTATTAGTATTCAACTTATTCCGAGGCTTTATTATTAAATAGTTCATTAAAAAGTTAATTTGTTCGTTTGAAAATGTAATAAATACATTCTCTACAGAAAACAAACTCAAATATGTCATTTTCCGCAAATCTAATCACTGCTTTTATTCACTTTCTGAATCTACAGTTCGATAAAGGACATATAAAAGGTGCCATTACTTTTACATGTTATGTACATTATGTTAAAATATGCTAATCTACATTAATGTGCATTAAAACATGCAGAAGTGTGTTTCCTTTTGGAGTTTCATAGAAAATCAACAAAAACATTCATTCCATTTGACTGGGGGTGTCCAAACTTTTGCATACAGTTTTAGCTAGGTCTAACTAAAGGCATTTCATTGAACTCCTTCAACCCCTTACATGCGCCTGAACTTCAGTTCTTCATCCCTAAATAACTGCATCAATAACATCAGTTTTGTAGACCCTAAAATAGAGCCCTGTGGGACTCCCCAGCATCTGCTATACTGTTTGCAAATTATGTATACTAGTTCCTGCGTTAATTACAGGATCAATAGCGGAATAATAAACGTTGGGTTCAGCAGGTTAAGCGGTTGAAGGGTAATCAGCTGTACCTCTGTTACCGGTTGTGTTTTAGGTACAACAGTCTCACAGCGATACGGGAAAACGAGCTGTCAGGGCTGACGAGCTTGGAACTGTTGATGCTGCACAGTAACATCATCCAAACCATTGAAGGCAGGGCGTTCCACAGTCTAAAGGCCCTCCAGGTAAGGAATGTTGTCTGTTCTCACAAAAAGAATTGCACTGCATAATGAAGGAACCTGGATACGCTGAGATGATGATGATGTGATGGGAGGAATACCTGCTCAACAGCTGTTCAGCACAGCAGCTGTGATCCAGTAGACTGAAGCTAAGGGTTAAATATTTGATTGGTGATTAGTATAAATCAGGGGTGGGGAACCGAGGGCCGGAGTCCAGTGTGGTTTGCTGAGTTCTCTACTCTAACACACCTAATAAACCTGGCAATTAGCAGGTGAGTTGATTCAGGTGTGCTTAAGTAGGAAAAGCAGAAGACTGCAGGAATTCGAGAGTTCCTCAACCCCGCTCTAGAGGAATGGTCATGTAAGTCATGTGAACTCTTAAGGGTGGGCATTCTGATGATGTGATAGTGTGATGTAAAGTGTATCATATGTGTATCATATTTTTTTACTACAAAAATGGCTCGGGTTCTTCTATGGCATCATGTAAAGAACCTTTTGTAGGAGGGTAGCCAGCTGCTGCTGTCTCCAGGCTCTTGCGATGGCCTCACACTTAGAGTCTTAATGTGTAAGAAGAGTTCAGAAGGTCAGCGTCTGAAATGGTCAGTGAAAAGGGTTGAGTACTAAAATGAATGTCTAATTTAACTGGATTAAAGCGGAGGTTGGTTTTGAAGGATCTCATGAACTTCAATGTAAATGTTTGAATGGTTTTAATGTTTAGTTTGATTCTGTTTCTTCTAAAACTGTTTCATGTTGGTTCCCATCGCATGAATTCAACTGAATTTTGGTAAATTTAAAGAAAAATGGCGTTGTTTATGATCTAGTCTAGGCTACAATTGGCTTAAATAAGAAAACAATAATGGATATCTTAAGAAGATCTTAGGGAAATTATTTTTGAGAACTTTTGAGAAGATTGTCCTAGTTTTCATAAGATTATTCGCAAGTTTCTTCTCAGGAACCTATGAATTTGTGAATCCAACCCAAGGCATAAACAGAGTCTTCAAGCATCATGATGTTCTAGTTTCACCAGGTCTTCCACTCTGTTATCATCTAGAATGTCTGAATGGACCAAAATGCTCTGAACTATTCTTCTACACATTATCTAGTACTTTTAAACAGGCCGCCCTGGTCGTTTCTTTGTCTAGGTGCTAAAAATGAGTTACAACCGAGTGAAGGAGCTGCAGAAGGAGACGTTTCAAGGCCTGGATAATTTACTGCGTCTCCATATGGACCATAATCGCATTGAATTCATCCATCCAGAAGCCTTCTATGGTCTGACGTCCCTACAGCTGGTGCATCTGGAGGGCAACCTGCTCCAACAACTTCATCCAGACACTTTTGTGACCCTGAGGCACAGCCAGATTTTCAAATTTTCCTCCGTCAAGACCATCTTTCTGTCTGATAATGCCTTGACCACTCTGCCCGCTACCGTGTTCTCTGGCTGCTACCAGCTAGAGAATCTGTTTCTTAATGGAAACCCATGGTCATGTGACTGCCGGATGGACTGGTTTGCAGTGTGGATGAAGAAGAACCCAGGTATGTATGGTAGGGTGCTTTCACTTGTAAGCTTCAAGCTGCTTGTTTGGTGGTAATGTCATGGCTGGTAATGTGGCCTAGGAATCTGAGGAAATGCTTCAATGGCTGAACGGCAACAAATACTCACAGCTGTGTTCCAAAATGTATTGTTGTAGAAGTATAGAGACAGTTACTGCAGCAAAGGAAGACCAGACTCCTAATTATTACCCTTGATTTCAACTGCAGAAGCTCTAGAGCAGCAGGTGTCTATAAACTTTTGTATTAAGCCAAGTCCTGGACTGTATTTTCCTTTTAGCCTTACCTCTTGTATGGGAAACCAGCTGATTAGACTGTATTTAAGAGAACTACATTGAAAATGACGATGCTTATTGACAGAATGGTGTATTTACAGGTGTCCTGAAATGCAAAAGAGACAAAAAGTTTGCTGGAGAGCAGCTCTGCCCCATCTGCGAATCTCCAACTCCCTCCAGAGGCAAACATCTCACCCATCTGGCAAGTGATGCATTCACATGTTTCAAGCCATGGATTTACCCCCATTTGAAACAGAAGAACTTCACTATGGACGACAGCAGCTACACTCCCGTTTTTCCCAAGGACTTCATTGCGCCAATTGGGATGATCGAAATGAACGTTACAGACCAGTTCCACAACGCTGCTAAAATAGCATGTGTTGTACAGAGACCATCAGGACTGGAGAACCTGAACTTAACCCGAGGAGTGAAGGGTGAAGACGTCACAACGCTCACTGCTTCTGTGGCCACATCGCTCATTTGTAATATCGACTATGAGCATATCCGTCAGCTGTGGAGCATTTTGGCCACGTACAGTGATTCTCCGATGGTACTTGAGAGGGGGCTACTCCTCACCATGCCTCCAGAGATGACCTACAAATACAAGCAAGCCAGGCCACGTAGCGATGAAATCTACACCGAGATCGAGGCGGAGATTAAGGCAAATCCTGCATGGTTAATGCAAGATGTTGTTAGCTTACAGCTGGACCGCACCACGACCACATATTCAACCCTCCATATCAAATATTCATCCAAAGTTGAAATGAACATTGAAAGTAATAAAGTAAGAAGAGACCAGTATAGCTGGACTACGATCAAAAGGGACAACCAGACCACGACAGAGTCTTCAGTTCTGTCTGGTGGGGTGGCTGAACTGAATTGTCAAACCCATGGTCATCCTAAACCCTCTGTAGAGTGGATATTACCAGATGGAAGCAAGGTTCGGGCGCCGTATACCAGCGAGGACCGACGGATTGTAATATCAGACAATGGGAAGCTTACCTTAAGAGCAGCAGACATGTCTGATGCTGGTGTCTACCGCTGTATATCAACGAACTATCTGGATGCGGACGTACTGTCCTTCAGAGTCACTGTGTTGTCCCCAGATGTTGAGGAGGAGGACGTCAATGGGGTACAGCTTTCACGTTCGGTGGGCGACAGCTTATTTCTGGATTGTGAAGCAACAGCTAGCCCACAGGCCTCTGTTCAGTGGATCCTACCGGACCACACTGTAATGGTCAGGTCCTACGGAAACAAAAAGCTCTACCAAAACGGCACTTTGGGAATATATGGACTGACAGAAAGGGACAGGGGATTTTACCGATGTTTAACTGCTAATCATCTCGGGGTAGATTTGTTAGTCTCCCTGGTAACCATTTCGAATAATGGCTCAAAAAGGGTAAGGCTGCCCGATTTTGAAGGATCTGGTGAAGATGTACAGCCAAGCGCAGAAGAGAAACAGAGTCCTGAGAGTGAAGATCTTTCCAGGGTACGCCAGGAATCAAGGACGCTTACCTCAGACAGACCATATCCTAGGCTCAGGCCCTCTCTTCGTAGGGTACCGACAAATAGACATGGTGGTGGGAGGCGCACTGGGTGGACCAGAAGGGTGTTTGACAAAGGATCTAGGAAGGTAGACCCTGAGAAACTGGCAGATTTCATCAAGAGGTCTCAAAACAATAAACTAGGAAAAGACAAATCAAAAGCTGATGAAGGGCTCGCTGTTGACGATGAGACCGGTTCTGGCAATGAACTGCCTGAAGGTGACCTTTTCATTCCAAGTCGAGACATAACGGTCACAGAAAATCCAGAAAATAATTATGGGAATGTTGTGACCACCAGAGACCCACCTGAAAACAATCAGGACAGTCCCGCTACGATGGCCGACCCAAGCAATTTTCTGACAACGGTAGAAAACGTGAACCCAATGACAACAGGTTCATACTCCTACACCGATGCCACCCCAATGCAAGCCAGCGTCACCCTTAGAAACCATGAAATCCAAAGTGATGAGACGACACCCTTTATTGATTATATGGTGAGCACTAGCAACAGCAAATTGGACAGTGCTGAAATGAGCACAATCAAGCCTCTTCAACCAGTTACTTTGACATTTACAGTCACCGAGAAAATGGACGAAACGGAACTTCAGTTTTCTGGGGATACGTCTGAGACAGGGGTAATTCCTGTGTTTGCTGGCATGAACCCTGCAGTACACACCTCCACAGATCACGAAAGCCAGACCACTTTTACAGCAGTCACAACCACAGAAAGAGAACAAGATGAGATCACGTTTCATACCACTCAGAAAATCAAGTCTCCTCGTCTTCCTCCTGGATCCACCATCATCTCCCACCAGCAGATACACATCATTCCTCCCGACAAAAAGGATAGGAGACCAGGAAGGAGACGTAACTTCTCAAGCAGACGCAGAATCATTCGGCCAAACAAAATCACAGACATACAGTCGTTGCTGGATAAATTCAAAAGGCCCTCTGTGAAGCTTGAGGGCAATGTCACGGTTCCATACGCAGTGGAGCTGACGACAGACTGTGGACGGTGTGGAGGTCTGTCTACTGTCAAATCCACAGCAGCAGTGGAACCAACAGTTGTCACTCCAGCTAGCAGTGCTGTGCCAACTCCGTCCTTGAAAACGACGGAAAAACCAATCACTACAACACTAAGCACACCACTTGTTACTTCCTCGAAGATTTACACAAAGTCAAATTCAATCAAAGCCGAGGAACAATCAAAGTCGAAAGCTTCCAGTGAACACATCACATCTGCACATGCTCCTCAGCAAAAGCCAACTCAAGATCCCTTGAAAATCTCAAGCACTGTTACAGCTACGACCACAACCACCAAGTCTTCGAAGGTCATACGAGGAAAGATACCATGGCACAGGTTATTTGGAGGCAAAGGAAGTCAGAGGGAAATCCTTAACAGGCTTAGAAAACCTGCCAAACCCTCCACTACAACACAGAGCACCACACCAGCTTTAGCCATGACCACAACACCACCATCAAGGGTCGTAACTACCTTACCTACTGCAGAAACAATAGCAGCACCAATGACGGCCTCTCCTCCAGTGGCACAAAAGAATCAAGACAATTCAGAGACATCCTCTGACGACTTCTCAGGTTCTTCATCCTTCATAGAATCTCCGACGTCTCACGAAGTGATTACTTCTTTAACAACTGCCCCTCCATCCAACAGCTACCCTAAAACAGCTGCACCGCACAGGCCTGTAGTTACACCTACATACGGATCCAGGCTGTCCACAGCGACAGAATCCCAGGTTACTCCAATTCTGCCAGCCCCACCAACAGCTAGAACTACATCCAAGGAAGATACCTTTGAGTCAAGTTCCTCCGGCTCTGGCCCAAGGGAGTCTGGACGTTTGGCTGGCAGATCTTGGAGAAATCGAAAGCCAGGTTTCCATAGGCGTCATTTCAGAGGAAGAAGGCCAATGAAGAAAACAACCACACAAGCTCCAACTACCAAATTTACTACATTGGGATCCACCTCTGCAGCACCGCAACCAGAGTCCAGAGTGGATAGGCCTTTGCATACACCTATTCGAGAGGTAGAGAGATCCAAACCATCTGGTAGAAAAACAAATGAAGGTGAAGAAAGGGCCAACCAAGCCAAAACCACCATCCTCCCGAAAACCTATTCAACAACCGCTGAACCTGCAGCGACCTATCCAACTTCCTATAGGACCACTAACACACCAAGGCCGTACACCACACCACAGTCCCAAATAATCCACAGCAAACCAAGAGGAGAACATGGAAGGTATCAGACCCAGAGACCTGTGATTAGAAGAGTGCGACCAAAAGCACCAGACAATAAACGCAGGGGCCGTTTCAAACAACCCAAAGCGACGGCTTCATTCGCAAAGGACAAGGACAGATCCAAGGAGACGACAAGTGCTGGGACAACAATAAGGTTCGACACGGTAACTGTTCTCACCGCAGAAGAAAGCTACAAGAGCACTTCAGTACCGTACAGCAGTGACAATACCAATGGCCTTTCAGAGACGTATGATCACACTACAGGGTATGACGCTACATCATCAAATACCCTCGGCTTTGAGTCGACGACAAACGACATGACCTCCAAGCCAAGGATTGTTGGTGGAAATGCAGCCAGTTTTACAGTTGACTCCAATTCTGATGCTTTCCTGACTTGTGAGACTACAGGAAGCCCTGAACCTGCCATCAGCTGGAAAAGAGTGTCCTCCAGTACAGGTATCCAACATACACTGCAATTTCTTTGAATGATAAAGGATTCAAATTAAAAAAGCACAAATATAGATTTATATATACAAATACACAAAAAGTTTGTGGACACCTTTTCTAATGAATGCAAGAGAATAGGACTCTCTGAAGCAGATAAACATGAACCTAAAGGCAGCCGTGGACTAGAGGGGTGTAAAGCCCCCCAGCAGAATTGAGCTGTGGATCAGTAGAACGAACTGTGTTCTCTAGAATGATGGAGGATTCTCTATCCAATACTTTTGGGATGAGTCTGGGTAGTCATCATCCTGACCTCCTAAGCACTCTTGTCACTTATGTTAATCAAATTCTCACAGCAATGCTTCTCCAACATCTAGTAGAAAGCCATTTTCCCTGGACAGTAGAGACAGTTACTCCAACAGAAGCAGGATCAACTAGTTTTAAGAAACAAGAAATGAGCAGGTGTCCCAATACTTTTGTCCAGTGTATTTCATTTTTTAGCTTTTGACAAATTATGACTCTGGCAGCAGTTCCTTTTTCCTTCTCCTGTAAAGTTGCTGTTTGGGAGATTCAAGATTTTACGTGGCAGCGTCAATATACAAATATACAGTATATTATTTTCAATTAAAAACTTTTTATATTCACAGAATCACATTCCGCTGTATGTAGCAGGCCTGGGAGGTCTTCAGTTTACCAAAACATTTGTCTATGCATTGATTACATATTTCATTTTTTTGTCTCTGTTTGATTTTAGGCAGTACCTTAACCATTAAAGGCAAAATGGGCAAATTCCAAGTATTCGGAAATGGAACGCTATTGATCCAGAATGCCAACGCCAAAGACCGTGGCCAGTACCTCTGCCTGGCTGAGAACGATTATGGCTCGGACAAACTCTTGGTCACGCTGTCGGTGCTGGCTTACCCCTCACGCATAATCGAACCCAAAGTGAGAGAGATTAAGGTCCACTCTGGGAAAACTGTTGAGATGAACTGCAAGACAGAGGGCAGACCAGTGCCTGTGGTGTCGTGGATTCTAGCGAACCGAACTCAACTCCGGGGTCAAAACAATGAGCACAGTAGAGTAAAAGTCACCCCAGAGGGTACTCTGGTTATCCAGCAGGTATCAACGTATGACCGAGGACTCTATAAGTGCATTGCTAGTAATCCAGCTGGTGTAGACACTGCCACGGTACGACTGCACGTGGTGGCAGCACCTCCTGACATCTTGGAGGAGAAGCGGCAGCTCATGAGGGCGGATGCTGGGCAGAGCGTGTGGATTCCGTGTACAGTGCAAGGAGACCCGCAGCCCACCGTACATTGGGTTTTGTTTGATGGGACCATTGTAAGGCACCATTACTCTGACTACAGAGCATCTGCTTTTCAGAACGGTACCCTCCTCTTGAAAAACCTGGACGTTTCTCATAGTGGGAAATACGAATGCATTGCTACAAGCTCCACAGGGTCAGAGCGGCGCGTGGTTACTCTGTCTGTGGAGAAAACAGACAGCGCCCCCCAAATTACCGAGATATCAGACCGGAGAACAGAGCTGATGTATGGTGATCAACTTCAGCTGAATTGCTCTGCGACTGGAAATCCCAAACCTCGGATTATTTGGAGGCTTCCCTCCAAAGCCCTCGTGGATCAGTGGCACAGGTAAACAACCAGATACTTTCTTTTCCATTCTCTCTCACTCTTACACAATAACACAGCTGATACGCTATGTGTCCAAATGTTTGTGGACACCCCTTTTTTAATGCACACACACATACATACACAGCTTGTCTAGTCTTGGTAAAGAAGTGTTGTCAATAGAATAGGACTCTCTGGAGCAGGTAAACACTATGACCCTATTGGCACCATGCTGCCTAATGCCAGGCGTGGGCTAGTTGAAGGGTATTAAGCCCCCCAGCAATTGAGCTGTGGAGCAGTGGAAGAACTGTGTTCTCTGGAATGATGGTGGTGGAACTCCATCCAGTACTTTTGGGTTGAGTTGGGGAGTTGATTTAGAATCAGGAGGGGTGGTGATAATGTTTTCTACAGAGCTTCAATCACAGCTGCGTTTAATCTAAAGTATGCAAGTCAATGAAGTCAACAACAAGCCACATCTTGCAGTGAAGTGTCTTCAATGCAACAGAAGACGCCTCAGCTAATGCTCCTATGTTTTATTAATTAGCTGTGCTGCACACTTGGCAAAATCTGAAGGAAAGCAAGAAGATACACTATATGTCCAAATGTTTGTGGACACCCCTTCTAATGATGAATGCATTCAGCTTCTTTAAGTTGCACCCAGCACAGAGCTTGCCTAGTCCCTGTAGAAAAGTACTAGCACTCTCTGGAGCAGATAAACATGAACCTATTGGCATCATCATGCCACGAATGCCAGGTGTGGACTAGAAGGGTTTACACCTAACCAGCATTGAGCTTTGGAGCAGTGGCACAGGCTGACCTCACCTATGATCTTGCCAATGAATGCAAAATAGCAATCAAATACTCACAGCAATGTTCCTTCAAAATCGAGTAGAAACAGTTACAGTAACTCCAACAAAAGCAGGAGAAACTCTCTTTACTCTTGATGTTAGAACCAATGCTTGAGCAAGTGTCCAGATACATTTGTCCAAATAGTGTAGAATAGCTGGACATTTATCAAAATAAAAAGACAAAGTATTTTATGACCAAAGTAATCAAATCATCCCAAAATCAAAACTGGTCTTCATTCCATCATTGCTTTCATTCCAGGATGGGCAGCCGTATCCAGGTGCTGAAGAATGGCACACTTGTCATCGACTCAGTCAGCGAGAAGGATGCTGGGGACTACCTTTGCGTTGCACGCAGCAAGGTTGGAGATGATCTGCAGCTGATGAAGGTCTCTGTGTCCATGAAACCAGCTAAAATCGAACTGAAGGATGTTGGCAAGAAGCAGGTGCCTTACGGCAAGGACCTAAAGGTAGACTGCAAGGCCTCCGGTGCCCCCATGCCAGAGATTTCATGGGGCTTACCGGATGGTACCTTAGTGAACAGTGCCCTTCAAGCGGATGGCAGCAGAGGAGGTCGATCCAAGCGCTACGTCTTGTTTGACAACGGGACGCTGTACCTGAACAGGGTAGGGATGGACGAAGAGGGCGACTACACATGCTATGCAGAGAACACACTGGGCAAAGATGAAATGCATGTCCACATCACTGTGGTGACGGCTGCGCCTCGGATTCACCCTCCAAGGCTCACCTATGCCAAAGTTAGGCCGGGAGGGAACATCCGCTTTGACTGTGAAGCCATTGGAGAACCCAAACCCAAGATCCTGTGGATGCTACCATCCAGTGACATGATTGCTGCATCAAATGAACGATACTTGATGCACGTCAACGGATCTCTGGATATCCGTGATGTTAAGTTATCTGACACCGGAGAGTATATCTGCATGGCCCGCAATAGTGCAGGTGATGAGAGCAAGGTGTACAAGTTGGACATTGACGGCAATCCACCTGTCATCAATGGCTATTACCAAAACAGGACAGTGGTGAAGGATACAGCAGCGAAGTACTCTAGAAAGCTAATAGACTGCAAGGCAAAAGGGGACCCACCTCCAAAGATCACGTGGATAATGCCAGACAACATCTTTCTCCCAGCTCCTTACTACGGGAGCAGGATTAATGTCCATTACAACGGGACTCTCGAGATCCGCAATGTTAGACCTACAGACACAGCGGAGTTCATCTGCATGGCCCGGAATGACGGTGGGGAAGCCGTCATGGTGGTACAGCTGGAGGTAACCAGCCAGCTCATGAGACCCATCTTCAAAAACCCTTTCAACGAGAGGTTGGTGACTCGACTGGGGAAAACTACCCTACTCAACTGTTCCGCTGATGGACAGCCACCACCAGATATTATCTGGACCTTACCCAATGGTACTCAGTTTATTGCAGGGCCTACCAGGGATTCTCAGTATCACCTGGGCAAGGATGGCACCCTTGTCATCTATAACCCAAGCAAAGAGGATTCAGGAAGGTATCGCTGTGCTGCCAAGAATAAGGTCGGCTACATTGAGAAGCTGATTGTCTTAGAGGTTGGGCAAAAGCCTTACATTCTAACACGCCCAAGGGGGATTATCCGCAGTATGGCTGGGGAACCTCTTTTCCTTCACTGTCTTGCTGATGGCAGCCCTCGCCCCAGCATCATTTGGTCTATTCCAGGCGGTCATGTCTTGAGCCGTCCTCAGTCTTCTGGTCGCTACCAGCTCATGGACAATGGAACTATGGTCATACATCAGACCAAGCTACATGACCGTGGGAATTATGTATGCCGGGCAAGAAACAATGCAGGTGAGGCCATACTTACGGTACCTGTGGTCATCATTGCGTACCCACCTCGCATCAGTAATGGACCCCCACCAACTGTGAAGACAATGGCAGGTACTCCATTACATCTTAACTGCATTGCTACTGGAGTACCAAAACCTGAAATTTCCTGGGAGCTGCCTGATCGATCGGTTCTGTCCACGGCTGGAAAAGGACGACCTAAGGGCAGTGAGCTACTCCATCCGCAGGGCACACTCATTATCCAGAAGCCCACAGTAGCAGATTCTGGCCCCTACAAGTGCCTAGCAACTAATTACCTTGGCACAGACTCCAGAACCACCTATATGAGGGTCATATAGGTTGACGGAGGCAGTAATCATCAGTAGATGCTGATATTACTAATGTTTGAGATCCTTGCTTGACATTTCACACCATGGTCATTTAGAGATTCACTGTAGCTGTTGTGGGATTTCTAAATCATTGGTGATGGAATAACACAAAGGGTGCATGACAGACATTACACAGATTTTGCTGCTTGTGACAAGTTCAAGGTGCTGAAATCTGGATGCAATCATTGGTGCCGAGCTGGACTGCTAGTCTCGGAAGCGAATGCAGATGGCGCAGTTGTTATTGTAAAATAGAGTGTAAAATAGAGAGCACTGCTTTGATTGTTCGGCATCACTTTATTTTGAGTGGTCCTTTGTCCTTGTAAACTCTTCACATAGGATGAGTAATGGATCAACAGCATATCAGTGCAGTAGCAGCAGTGAAGCATCTGAATATACTCAATTTTCTATTGAACATCTTTACCTCCTTTACTTCCATTAAGCAAAACATAATCCCGCCTTACCCAAAACATAACCTAATCCTGACCCTAATCCTAACCTTAATCTCAACCCAATAGACAGATTACGTCTGCAGTTGATGAATAGTCTCTTGAAAATCTACTGAATGTTCAGATGCTGCTGCATCACTGATATGTTTTTTTGATATGTTTCTGAGAGTCTAACGAGTTTACTTCATCTAAAACGGACCACCCCAAATAAAGTGTCACCGATTGTCCTTTTGTTTTGTACTTGCTATAAGCAGTGGTAGTTACTAGTTCACCACCACATATCATATATTTTGAGAGAATTGTCTATATTTCTTTTTACAGACTTCTTTTATAGCGGCTGTTCATTGCAATGGATTTGAGTATTGCAATTTGTAAACATGGAATTAATATATTTTGACAGACTATCGCATTTCTTATACTAATAATAGAATATGCCTTACACTCAGTAGTGTCACATGTCGCAAGAAGAACCAATGCAGCACCTGTCTTGTGATTAATCAGGCTAATAAATTTGTTGGCAATTCCCATTTTCTCGACTAACACTTCCTCACTCTCTTTTTTAACATGGCCTCCATAGGGCACCCCCACTGCCTTGTGACCCTTTGAAACTCATGCATATACAATATATTACCTCATAGTATTTGTCAGGTATTTAAATGTAGTGCAAAGTTGCAAATTCTTGCAAATACCGATTAGCCACACCATTAGCACCACTGGCAAATGATGAAAAATGTTAAATAATCTGCAATGGCATCTGTTAAGGATAGCAAGTGAACAGTCAGTTCTTGAAGGTGTTAAAGCAATCTGAGACCTTTTTTGGCAAGAACCAAACTGAGGTGATGTTCTAGACGACTGGGTCAGAACATCTCCAAAACATCAGGCAGGTCTTGTGGGGTGTTCCTGGTATGCAGAGCTCAGTACCAACCAAAAGTGGTTCAAGAAAGGAACCACCTGTGAACCTGCAACAGGGCCATGGGCACCTATGGCTCACTGATGCTCATGGATGACCCTCCTCACAAATTACAACTTTACAGGGCTTAAAGAATCTGCTGCTGACCTTAGACTTGGTGCCAGACCCCATTGGACGCCTTCAGAGGTCTGGTGGAGTCCATGCATTGATGGGCCAGAGCTGTGATGCTGGGACAAGGGGGACCTACTCCATATTATGCAAGTGGTGCTAATGTTATGACTGATCAGTTTACATTTATTTAAGGTCAACCTAGAAGCAAGGCATGGAATTAGGGGGGAATATTATGGATGAAAATGAAATGAAAAATGATATTAAAGACAAACAGGGAGAGAATTTTATTAGGGAGAAGAATAGTCAGTTAAAGGTGAAGTATGTGATTCAATTTCCTCAAAAAAACTGGAGAAAAATAGTTTCCAGGTTTGGTTTAGACATTTTGTGCTCAGATCTTAATTGGTTCTCTTTACCTGGCCAACATTAATAGTAACATCTTCCTTTTGGGATACAATCCCTGCCTGTAGAACATTTGCCCAACTTATGGCCAGACCATAATTCCCTACTGTTTGTTTGTTTGGTTGGTTGTTTTTTTTGTGTACAATGATAATATTAATGATAACAACCCAGCCAGCATGCTCATGTGGGGCTCACATGGGTGGAACATCACCTAGTTGGGTTCCAGGTGGGTTTGTACATAGACTTTCACTGGGACCCAGTTAGGCTTCCCATATGGGCCCTATCCTTACAGCCCATCCTAATATCACATGGGTCCCATCTAGGCCCTGGATGCAGTTTCCAACCCAGATGAGGCCCGTGTTTAACCCCTCCTGGTCCCATTACTGACCCTGGTGGGCATCCATATAAGGGTCAAAACTCAACTGGTCCCCAGTTGGGCTACCCACACCGGCCCAACATGGACATGCTAGCTGGGAAAGCATGAGCTACAGACTGCTCTTGTACATCTAATAAAAAATGACATAAACAAGGAAGTGTAACAAGATTATTAAAGCTATGGTTATTTTCTTAATCTGTCTTTCATGTTCTTGATGTTGCCATAAAATGTTTGTTAGTTTACAGCCAATAGTAACGCCTCTAAATCTGTGTGCCTCTGTATGTCATCGATTTGAAACTCCTACTTTAAGTTGCACCCAATGCTGACACAGATGTGCAAATGCACACACACTCACAGCTTGTCTAGTCCCTGTAGAGAAGTGCTGCCAATAGAATAGGACTCTCTGGAGCAGATAAATAAACATCATGAACCTATTGGCTGCCTAATGCCAGGCATTGGCTAGTAGAGGGATGTAGAGCCCCCCAGCATTGAGCTGTGGAGCAGTGGAAGAACTGTGCTCTCTGGAATGATGGTGGTGGAGCTCCATCCAGTACTTTGGGATGAGTTGGGGATGATGAGGTGGGGTGGTGATCATCATCATCCAACATCCTGACCTCACTAGCGCTCTTGTCATTAAATGCAATCAAATCCTCACAGCAATGTTCCTCCAAAATCTAGTAGAAAGCCTTCTTCCCTGGACAGTAGAGACAGAAGAAGCAGGAAGAAACAATGCACGTGTAAGGGGCCAGCCAACGCCACCGGCCACCAGCAGGGGGACTGGGACGCAATTCAAGGAGGACTGCTAAGAGCAGCTCCCAAAACTCCATGTCCCAGAAGCCCCAGCACTAATCAGTGCTGAATGCTCACACCTGCTGAGCTCTGTATAAAAGGCCACTCCAAACAGCCGCCCAACGTTGCACCGTTATAGAGGGGCGATTGGTATGTTGGGGCAATCGGTACGAACATCCTCCACCAGTATTCCCACTCATGTACATGCGTTGCTTTGCTGAATCCTTGTTTATTATACATCATTATCCAATAAATAAATAAAAAGAGCCCTGAACTTGGGTCCACAACGCCCCCACCCACGTCCTGTAACACCATGAGCAGGTGTCTTAAAACTTTTGTCCATATATTGTATTTACATTAATGATGGGATCTGTAGAAGATTACAGAAAGTAAGCTCACTGCTTGCTGCTACTTGCTTTAAGGAGTCTGGCCTGTTGGCTCTTACCTGTGTTGCCACTAGCCACCATCCCTACAACTGAGCACCATCCCTGAAGGGCAGTTCCAGTTCCACAGACTTGTAGGACATATTCTGAGGAGCTCTGAAGCTGTGTTAGTGAGGTCAGGCTGTTGGATGATGATGATGATCACCATCCCACATAATCCTAAAAGTAGTGGATGGAGCATCATCCATCATGTCAGAGAATGTCACAGTTCCTCCACTGAGTCCAGAGAGTCCAAATCTTTCGGCAGTCCTTCTCTACAGGGTCTCAACAAGCTGTCTGTGTGGCTTCACACATCTGTGTCAGCAATGGGCGCAACTTAAAGTAGCAGAACACATTCATTAGAAGGGGTGTCCACAAACATTTGGCACTAAGCGATTTCTTCGTTTCTTAGCATTGGCTCAGATTTCTTTAATGTTCAAACCATGGAGTATTTTCCATGCAGCACACACACTTCACAGCCCGCAGCGATGTTCTCACCTGGCCTGCACTCATAAAAGTGTCATCCTCACCAGTAAAGGCAGAATTAATTTTATGCAACACGTTATTCCATCCACTTGAGTTTCATTAGGGCTTGGACGGGTCACTGCAAGTTGCTGGAGAACCTGTGAATAAGAACGAGAACTTCCATTGGCTTTCGCGTCTCCTGAGACCAAACCTGGGTCCCGTCCAGAGGAGGAAGCTACATAAGTCATGGAGACTGGAAAACGGCAAACGCTTTTTTCCATAAACCCTGGAATGTGGAAAACGAGGCCTGTAAGCCTGGGAAACTGCTAGCATATGTTCACTAGAACAATCAAACGGCATTAACTGGTTTGGCAGGACGTCACACCTAACAAACACTGGTTTTGCGCGAGCGATACAATCGTGTAAGAGCTGGAGACGGTGATAAACGATCTCCTCTTGTTCTGGATCCAGGTTGACGTGTAGGATGGAAAAGCTTTTATCCAGTAATACCGACACCATTAATACTCTGATCCAGAGATATGTTTTTTCCATCTTGTCTGCAGACTGGTAATGTCAAACGAGTCAAGCCACTGAAAAATGCACTAGTTTGAACCTGAAAATAGATCCAGACCACTTCCCATCTCTGTTGGGCGCTCAGGTCCATATATTGTATTTACATTAATGATGAGATCTGTAGAAGATTACAGAAAGTAAGCTCACTGCTTGCTGCTACTTGCGTTAAGGAGTCTGGCCTGTTGGCTCTTACCTGTGTTGCCACTAGCCACCATCCCCATAACTGAGCACCATCCCTGCAGGGCAGTTCCAGTTCCACAGACTTGTCTGAGGAGCACTGAAGTAGTGGATGGAGCATCATCCATCATGTCAGAGAACACAGTTCCTCCACTGCTCCTCTGAAGGACCTGAAAGTAGAACCAGACCACTTCCCGTCTCTTTGGGGCGCTCGGGTTGCTCGGGTATTTATTTTTTGGATCGAAATCCTGTGTATATATTAAGTCGTCCTGACAAATGCATGCTTCTTAGAAGTGGCTCTGGTGTCCCCGGACTGGAGGGAGGGCCCACTTCATCATTAGCTCCGCTTGTTAAATCAAGCTCGTCTGGAGTGAATTAGTCAGGCTTCATGAGCTTGCTTTTGGAAAGCCGTGTTTTGGCTTGAAGCAAAAGACAAAAAAATTCATATGGATTATTTAAGAAAGCTGAGAATAATAAACAGGATCAATATTTACTGTCTGTCTGATTTTAAAAAGTCTTATAAATGTATTTATTTACGCTAATTATTAGTTCGATGGTTCAACCCTACAGAGATTGTACAGAGGTCCATGTAGTCACTGAGTAATACGCCTCAGTCTGTAATGTCCAAATATTTGTGGCCACCCCCTCTAATGAATGCATTCCACTATTATAAGTTGCACCCATTGCTGACACAGATGTGCAGAGGGGTATAAAGAGGGGTATAAAGCCCCCCAGCATTGAACTACATGTGCTCTCTGGAATGATGGCTGATGCTCCATCCAATACTTTTGGGATGAGTAGGAGATGAGAAATGAGGTGGGGTGGTGATCATCCTGACCTCCTGAATGCTCTTGTCGCTGAATGCAATCAAATCCTCACGGCAATGGTCATCCAACATCCCATAAATGTTATGAAAATGCACTGCTAACTGATACGCTGATACCGCCTGAGATGCTGTTTTATGGTAAATGAGAGAAAATGCTCCCTAGAATATACACTATTTAGACAAAAGTATTGGGACGCCCTATTTTTCATTGTTTCTTCTGAAAGCAAGGGTTTTAAAAAGAGTTTATCCTGCTTTTACTGGAGTCCTGAGTCCAGGGAAAAAGGCTATTAAAGCTAGGAAGATTTGATAAAGGATAAAGGATAAAGGTGCACGTATTCGTCACTGTACAGTGTGGACTGTACAGCGAAATGTGTCCTCCGCATTTAACCCATCTGGTAGTGAACACACACTCACACACACACACGTGTTAGGGGCAGTGAGTACACACACACACCCAGAGCGGTGGGCAGCCAACTCCAGCGCCCGGGGAGCAGAGAGGGTAAAGGGCCTTGCTCAAGGGCCCAACAGTGGCAGCTTGCCGAGCCCGGGAATCGAACCCACAACCCTGTTATCGATATCCCGGCGCTCTAACCGCTGAGCCACCACTGCCCCCTACATTACATTCAGCCACATGAGCGTTCATCATTTCAGAGAGAACACAGCGAACACTCTTTTTTTTTTTACATGGTGGTGGTTTTACTGCTAAAAATGCACGTTACACATTCACTTTCAGACACAGGTAGCCCTGTTATGAGAACGGAAAGATCTGTGGGTCTGTAGGACTAGGGTGCGGATTCTCGAAAGCCGTTGTGAAATTCCAGAATGAGCGTAGCGGGCCGGAAAAAGGAGATACCGATCCAAGGGGAGAACGGACTCACAATAACAATAATGAGTGGAGGCTAAAAGCTACAAGCTGGTTAGCATTAAGCAAACAAACCCATGGTTATTTTAGCATTTATAGGCTATATTTGATCATATTTCACTTGAGTGCTTATTAGCGCTGTTACCTTTTATGACTCCGGCTTAAGTCATAACAGGCTGCTTCAGCACCACTTCCGCAGTGGAAATGAACCCCCCCTGAGGTGGCTGCTGCTGCTAACTGACCACCAAGTTCCAATGTTCCTTTAGGTGTGTTTTGGTTGTATGAAAAGTTTTACTGCAAGGAAATTCCTGTCTGAACCCAAAACAATGTCCTCCCAACCCCGTATCCCGCCTGGTCGGACTCTCTTGCTCCTTGGCATTCATAGGTTTCCCATTCGACTCAAACTTTGCCCTGTAAGCAATAACAGAATTCCTGCTGGGTAAATCGCCTTACAGCATCCCCTTTTTTTGCCCCCCAATCAAATTTGAGGACCATGATGCTGAGTATCAGCATCAGTAGCTCTAGAACCACAGATATTACATAAGGTTCTCGTGTTCCACTGTGACAATTACTCCACACTGCCGACTCTAAACTGTTTTTTGACCTTTCGGCAATGCTCCTCACTGCTGTGGGCTCAGAACAACCTTCCTTAGCGGTGTCTAGAGGAGGCCAGCTCTGCTCTGCTAGAACACAGTGGTAAAAACAAAGGATCAGAACTGGATCAGGCCAATACTTTTTTTTTTTTTTACATAATCAAATTTCATTTAGGCCATTATTGTTTCCATCTCATGCTCACTGCAGACCACAACACTGAAATCCATTGTCTACACCCAAGACTTCCAGCACTGCTCAGTTTCTCTTAGCCCCACAGCACGCTACTCAGCAATTTGCTATTTATTTAAGTAGAGTAATTTGGAGTAATTCAGCACGAGAAGCTATGCCACAGACCATAACACTGTTATTTAATTGGATGTTGGGTTTATGAGCGAGATTGCACGAGTTATGTAAGACTCCGGAGAAGAACGCCATCCATCAGAAGTGGTCTACAGGGACAGGAGACGCCATCTGTGTTGGACAGCGAATGTCAAACAAACAGAGAGCTTCAGAGCCTGAGAGAAAGCTTTGTTTCCCCCCTCTACCTTTGATGTACTGTGGAGCGGCCAGACCCTCCATCCCAGCTGAAAGCTCAGAAATGTTCTCTCCAGCTGCGAAAGTTCACTGATGAGATTTCCCCCAAGAGACACTCTGGAGGTTTGAAGTTTGAAGCTGGAAGGTATCAAATAATGTTGAAATTTGGGGTTAAAACCAACATATCGGGCCAGTACAGTCCTAAGTGATTCATATAGTGTTTTCTTATGTTAGAGATGTGTTCGATCAGAACTGAGACAGCCATCCAATAAATTCATTGATTTATGACCAGAATTTATTGTTTATATATTTTTATTGTGCTTTTTTTCAGTTATGCATTTTTAGCTTTTCTTAAATCCCGTTTGGACACTTGTTTACTTTGAGTTTGGTCAAAAAGATCAATTTAATTATCAATATTAAATCAGTATTAAATCACATGTGGCCACTCATGCAGCATCATTAAGTTGTGTTAAGGATAATGCTGAGGGGATCAGTTAATAGCCTCAAATATAAAGTTTGCACTGTCAAAAACGTAAGTGCCGAAACTCTGATTTCATAAATTCACGTTAAATCACTTTGCCTATTAAACAGCTGCCTGATGAAAGTTTAGACATAGTTATCCTAACTCAAACTTCACCCTATAAGCAATAACAGAATTCCTGCTGGGTAAATCCCCTTACAGCATCCCTTTTTTTGCCCCCCAATCAAATTTGAGTACCATGATGCTGAGCATCAGCATCAGTAGCAGCTCAAACACAGTCAAAGCTCTAGAACCACAGATCTTACATAAGGTTCTCGTGTTCCACTGTGACAATTAGTCCACACTGCCGACTCTAAACTGTTCTTTGACCTTTCGGGAACACTCCTCACTGCTGTGGGCTCGGAACAACCTTCCTTAGCGGTGTCTAGAGGAAGCCAGCTCTGCTCTGCTAGAACACAGCAGTAAAAACAAAGGATTGGAACTGGATCAGGCTTAAAATAGCCAGTACCTGATTCTTTCAGATATTCACCATGTGGACAAAAATATTGGGACACCTCTTAATCATTGAATTCACGTTTAGTCCTGTTGCAACAGGTGTATAAATCCAAGCCCTTCTTTCTAAATTTTTAGCTTTTCTTGAATCCCATTTGGACACTTGTTTACTTTGAGTTTGGTCAAAAAGTGTCAAAACTGATTTCATAAATTCACGTTAAATCACTTTCCCTATTAAACAGCTGCCTGATGAAATTTTACACATAGTTATCCTGACATAGATAGTAGATTAAGGAGAGTTCAGTACATGGAAGTGACAAATCGTGAATCTCAAACACTGTCATTTCTCCTTCAGAAGAACCTCCAGCAGAACCAAAAACAGAGCTGGAAAACAGACCAATTCCAAAACCCCAAGACTGTTACATCACAGTCTTGACTCCTTATATTTGTACCCCCAAAATGTACATAAACCCTAGAGGACGCTCTAGTCTAAACTGGTAATACTGTAAAATGGTAAAACACGACAGCGACTTTAGGAGAATCTGGTGTTGTTAATCCTGGAGAGCAGCTCTTCACCTCCAGACTCTGCCAGTTATGGGAATACAGGTTGCTTCAGAAACCAGGCCTCGTGACCGTGGCTTTTCCTGGTCCATTGTCGGTAGAAGGGGAGCTTAAACTTGACAGGCGTGTGTCTGTTTTTTCAATGGGTCAAAATTGAGAGTATGTAGTAAAATTTGTCAAACAAATCATGAAATAAAGAAACTCAAATGACAAAATGGGTCAAAATCATTACAAAAATCACCCAAAATCTATCAAAAAGGTAAAAATCTGGAAAACAAATTGAGCAACTATTTTGACAAAATAAGTCAAAACCATCGGACAAGAAGTCATAATTTTATCAATACATAAAATCATGAGAACATATGGTAATATCATCAAATGGGCCAAGCTCTTAATAGATCTCAAGATCTATAATTAATTATTTTTGACAAAATTGGTCAAAAAAACATAAAAAAAATTTATTTAAGAAGTCATAATCTCAGGTCATAACATAAGTCATTAAGTCTTGAATGTGGAGACAATAATCAATATTTGAGGAGAATGCTTGACCAGGCACCTGTAATCATGGTAGCCTGCCAGTCTTTGATAAGTGCTGCGGTACTGGGATTGAAATGTCTTCCACTGAACCTCTGAAGATGATTAATATAGGCCCATACTTCCAAACTGCTTCCAGATGGTGCGTTAATTTGCCAGATTTAACCAGGTGCCTCCACGCACCATTCCTTCATGTTCCAGGAGGCAAACGGTTGATTAGCCAACACTTCAAAGCTCATCTAATTATCACATCCCCTAGGCTACAAACCCATAGCTTCAAATATGGATCACATTTGCTCTGAATGCCTTTTTACCTCATTTTCTTCCAAGCACACCTCACCTGTGGGCCAGAGAGCGCTTCCTCTACTCACAACCTTTCCAGTTCTCCAGCCAGCAGGTCGGAAAACAGTGGCTTTGTTTCATTAGAGACAGATGAGCAAAGCTAGGCCTGAGCGAGTGCCTGCTCGGCTGTTGTTGTTGTAGCAGTAGTACTTCAGGCAAGGTTGAGTATCGAGCTCTGCAGCTGGTTCGTATCAGCCCTCAGCAGCAAGACAGCTCATCATGGTCTGTGTGCCTTATACTGTGTGCTTTTCTTCCTCGGTTAGGAAGCTGTGGCACTCTGTGGGATCAAAAGCTACACTAGGAAAAGTAAGTCCTTTGTTTGTGTCATTCGCTGTGGTCCACAATACCAGATCGCCTGGCTGGAGTTCCTGCAGTGGGAGGAAATTGCTGTCAGTTGCTGATGATAGTTTGGCTTTACATGAAGAAGCTTTCTAGCAACGATCTTTTCTTGAAAAGTTCATGCTTCATCCCACCAGTCATGACTGCGGCACACTGGGTTTCATTCTTTTTGTGTGAGTAACATTGATAATCTGGCTTCCAGACGGGCCGGGCCTACATATTAGGCAGCAAGTGAACAGGCAGTCAGTTCTTGAAGATGATGGAAGTGTTGGAAGCAGGAGATACGGCCAAGCTAAGAACCACGAACCTGATGTGACAGGTTCCCATTCTGCAGTGGTCAGTACCTACCAAAAGTGCTCCAAGGAAGGGTGACCAGTGAACCAGCTACGGGCTCATGGACCACCAAGTCTCACTGATGCTCTTGGAGGCCCAGAATCCGTTGCCAACGTTGGTCTTATTGCTAGATATCACAGAAAACCCTTCGGAGGTCTTGTTGAGTCCATGTCTCGACAGGTCAGTGCTTTTTTGGCGTCATGATGGGGGGGCATGGCTACCCAGTATTAGGCAGGTGGTTTTAATGTTATGGCTGATCATTGTATGTTCTACATATTGTTTTCAATATAAAAATGATACCAAGACTGAACTACAGGCCGAATAGTATGTCTGAGCTGAAGACCTATACACTATATGGACAAAAGTATTGGGACACCAGCTTATACATTGTTTCTTCTAAAATCAAACGTGTTAATAAAAAACTGCTGAAGTAACTGAGTGTGGCTTCATGTTGGCCACTCAGCACTCAGCTCTGACCGAGGTCTTCATATCAGGATCTTGCAATCGTTCTTCTAGAGTTTGGAGGAGCATCATTCCAGAATTCTTCCACTACTCCACAGCTCAATGCCGGGGGGCTTTATACCCCTCTGCTAGCCCACGCCTGGCATTAGGCAGCATGGTGCCAATAGGTTCATGTTTATCTGCTCCAGCGAGTCTTATTCTATTGGCAGTACTTCTCTACAGGAACTAGACAAGCTGTCTTCTCCATCTTCTGCTAAACGGAAGGCAACTGCATTGGTGATGGACACTGGATTTCCATGTCCTGCCTGTTAAAATCTTTTTGTTTCCAGTGGGAGTGTGATGCTAGCCTAAGGATGTGGTCAGGGCCAATCAACAAGGAACATTCCAGCAGTTGAGTCAAAAAGTGAGTGTTGCCTTTTAAAACACTTCAGAGATCGGGTCAGGAACCACGGGTATCCAGTTCTCCGAAGGACAAGGGCAGAGGTGGGTTACGGCTTCACGTTGTGAAGTTAAGAGATCCTAGTTAGAATCTGAGGCACCAGAGGCAGCAGGAATGTTGGTTTAGGACTGGGAGGCTATACATTCTAATAACCCTGCCTTCACCTCTGACAGCTTGCCCTTCAGCAAGACCCTTGACCCAAGTTATCTAGGAGTGCTGCACCATCAGGACAGCCATATTTCTCCTGAACTTACTCCTAAATTGAGTTTGCCGGTAACTGTGGGCCGGGTCTCGCAAGTTCGAATCCCAAGCCATGTTAACCTTGGCCATCAGCAGCTGGAGTCGCATAGAGAAAACATAATTGGCTGTGCTCTCTCCAGGATGGGAAGGTGGTGCTCTCGCCCCCATCACTCTTAAGCGGCGTTGGCCGGCACAGGCAGAAGTTAGCTGGTGCGGTGGAGCTGGGCTCCCCCGGAGCGTTCCTCTGAGCGTGTAGGCTGCAGTTAGAAAAGAGGTGGTGGTTGGATTTGCATGTATCAGAGGTCCTTACTTTCCTAGTGTTGACTGCATCTTCTCAAGACCTCCCCATCCAGCAGACCCACCGGGTTGCAGATATGTTTGATACACTGGCATGAACTCTACTCATCAGTTCTGCTTGACAGTATAGTGCTGTATTGGTGTCGGCCACTGTCAATCTCAGTGCCCCTGACCTCCAAACATTGTTAGAAGGTGGTGGCCAATAACCCTTTAAACACTGTCAATGTCTTATGGCCACCAGATGGCATCAGCTGCCCCAGGCTCTGGAGGCAGCTGATGATTAGATAGATGGGGAAGTGGCGTATGCAGTTTGCAACCATATTCCATATCATCATGTACTGTACTGTTTTGCTCATAAGGGCCACCAGTTAAGCCAGACCAAGGCTAGACTCCGAAGGACACAAATGGGCTTATACAATTGGGTACCTGCACTTGATCAGATTAAATGAGAGAGCTTTTATGTAATTGAAAGATGTATCCCTAAATGTACATAGTAAAAATATGTAGTTGGGCTTCTTAGAAGGCTTTGTGAATTTCTGAACCTAAAACATAAACAAATTACATATACACATGATCAATTTCAGCCAGGGGCACCGTATAGGGGGGTTAAGATGATTCTAAGGACCTGTAACTGATACAGGGACTGATGCAGGGGCCGTAAAATATGTATAAATTGAGTATATTGGCAGAAATCTCAGAGTTGTGGGCCCAGTTTATCTTTTCATGGGGCCCAAAAACCATGGCACTGCCCCTGATTCCAGCCCCCTTTATCGTTATGTAAATTACCTCTCTTCTGACTGGCTCCAAGGTATTATTCTTCTTTTACAAAGCAGTCAAGGGTGGGGCTCAGAGTGGTCCAGCAGACTAAGACTACGACCCAGGTCATGCTGTCTGCCATCAGCAGCTGGAGCCTTAGAGAGCACAACTGGCCTTGCTCTCACCGGGCAGGCTTTCACACTCCGTCAGTGTAATGCCGGCCAGCACGGGTGTCAGCATTGGAACTGGAAAGACTCAAGTAAATGCTAACTTCAACCTGAGTGGGCTCGCCGACTTGCTATAGGCTGAGTGGAATGATCTATGTAAATGTGTTGGCTTTTACGACCTCACAAAAACAAACTCATAACCAGCTGTTTTTGCAGTTTACTTTGCGTAGATGAGGTTATATGAGGACTGATGAGTGAACTTCTAGGAACGAGCAATGTTTACAAGCTACAGTACAGCCAGGAAACTGCCGGTTTCTGAGAGATGGGCCCTTTAACACACACTGGTAAATGAAAGGAAATTGTGGTAGATGTGGTATTTATAAACTGCAGGGCTTACACAAAGGGAAAAGGCCATTTTTCAGAAAAAAAGCAGTATGAACAACATTAGCAGCACTGTGTTGCTGTTATGCTATGCTAAACCCAACAGTAGAATCAGAAAAGACTGTGACACCACTGGGATTATCCCAGATTTAGGCCTATATTTAGGCCACGTTAACCAATGTTGACAAGTACGCTCCTGCAATACTGTTTTCTTACCTGGACGTAGGCTGAATGCTAGAAATTGTATTCTGTGATATAACTGTCCTATATTCAGTCCTTGTTGCTATGGTGAGCAAACAGATAAGATTTCAGAGATAAGACATCTCTGCAAAGATGGACTCGGCCCAAACTTAGTCTTATCTTTGGCATTCTGAGAAAGTATGTGAATAACATCCTGAAGGGGTTAAGTAAAAGTTGCGACTGTAGAGCGCAGACCCATGGGGTCGAGATGAGTGAAGGTCATGTTGTAGCTCTGTCTGTCGGCCTGATGTTAGGAGTATGGGTTACATGACCTGCTGCGTGCCTCTGTCTATAGGGTTCTGCTGAGCACACACTCGACCTATGCTACATTTTTTACAAAGCTCGTGCTGTCATGCTAACTTCTCTGTCTGTCAGGGGGGCTTTGTTGAGACATAGACTTAGTGTGATACCAGCACTTCCCTAAGAACAAGAGGCTCGGGTGGCTATAGAAAGAAGTGCGTGTGTGTGTGTGTGTGTGTGTGTGTGTGTGTGTGTGTGATTTGTCAGCCCTTTTTTGCACATTTTGTCAATAAAACAACAGAATGAGAAGAAGAAAGTACGCTTGGATGTGGTGGACAGGTTGGCTTATTAATAAAGGAAAAATGCTAAAAATGCTCAGGTTATGTGAATACTTTGGCCTATTAGCATGGTTTGCGGTGGTGACGTGCCCATCCATGGGTCCTGGCAAATTGGGAAAGCAGTTTCAGGCCTAATTGTATGGCCTGTAGGCTGCTTTGCCTGGTGAGCTACAGCTGACAGAGCAGTCATAGTCACACCTAATAGAAGCTTAAGTCCTTTCATTGTACTTGCACAGTGCACAGTGGGGGAAACTCTAGCTCGGTGCCATGTGGTGTTATGCATATCTTGCTTATCAGGCACAAACCGTCCATCATCGTCCAACATCCGACCACAAAAAAAGCTCCAGGCTTGTTTAGATGTTCCCTTGAAAATCGTAGACACTGAGTTTTGTGGTAAGGACTCAGGAAAGGTGTTCTTCTAATGACTCTTTCATGAAGGCCATAGAAAACAGGGGCACCAGAACCTAAACCTGAAAACTTTTACATGGTGCTTCTATCTTTTAATCATTTATTTTTGTCATTTTTAAGTCTGCAGTCTAAATATTCTAGAACTCTGTTCATCTTCTACTCAACTGACTATCTAAGGAAATATTGGTGACATTGTGGATGTCCATGGATGCCCAAACGTTTGCATGCCACGGTACATTTGGGAATGTTTATTTGGAGATCTGCAAACCTGCACTGTGAAAATATGCGCTGCCCTTTATTACCACATGAGCCCCATCATATGCTTTGTATTTCTATGAGTGATCTCATTCACTAGGAGCTCCGAAACAAGATTGGAACATCATAATGAGCAGCAAAGGAAAACACCAACTGTGGGTGAAAGTAAGCATCAATGCGTAACTATACACTCAGAGAGTGTTTACCCTCTTAGGGATCATGACATCATTCAAGCACTTTGTTAGCATGTGATATTTAATAGGCAGTAAAGTCAACAGAGTATTAGAAGGCCATAGCTTGGATATTATCTAGCTTACTTTGCCAGTTTGGACCAATGCCATCGGCATGTAGTGATCTGGGAAAAGACTACAGAGAGGAGAACGCTGAGACCTTTGGACTGGAGTTGCAAGGACTTTGCCAAAGACACAGAATTTATGGGACTGAAGGAGGGGCTTCGGGCATGTTCCTCCTCCCACATTTTTGTAATTTCATAACATCCCATAAAGGAATGAATGGTACGAATGCAGTGCATTAGAGGTGGTCATTAGAAGTGGTTCATTAACTCTTGAACTTAAGAACTCAAGAACTCAAACTCCTAAAAATAAAGATCATACAAATAGTTCTTCTGAGGGAAGTCCTAGAAGAAACACTGGCCTCATTCGCCAACCATTCTTAAGAAGAAATTTCTTCTTAAACCCCTTTTACACAGTTTTCACAAAGATTCTGACCTTCTCCAGTGTTTTCTATCTTGGCTCGGTTTAGAAGGACCATGGGATTCAACATCATAAGAGCAGAGCTGTGAACAATTCTGCTCTTTAAATGAAGTCATGAAATACCTAAAGTTTGGGAGAAGGACCACGCTCAAACTCCTGCTCTCCATTATTACGTCATTATTACGTTACCTCACCTTCTCATGACTAAACCTTGCACCCCACCACCATCCCTACCCCTGCTCTGAGTTCCCCTTTCAGGCCTCATCCCACAGTTATCATGGTCCACACACAGAATCTTACATTTTCAGTTCCAATTGGGGCCCTTTTCATAGGTGGTATTGAAATCGGATACATAGCAATCGGACTCTGAACAGTCGGAATTCACGCAACTTTTACGTCAATCCGAAAACACAACTCAACATTCAGATTTTCAGAGAAAATTTGGATTTGCCCCACTTGTGGGGGAGACGTGTGAAGGTGAAGAACCTTTAAATCGGCTATGGTTTGTTAGACCTTTTTAAAAAAGGTATCTCTATTACAAACACAAAGGTTCTGGTGGTTCTTCAGTAGCATCACTCAAAGAACCAATTATAGCATCTTTATCTTTGAGGGTGTATGAGCCCATGTATATATATATATATATATATTGGGTTTATTTGCTTAAGACACACAGCTCAGCTCAGATGTCTGCAACTGTTTTAATGCCGGAATCAATTAATCCCTCTGGATGGCTTCAAGCGCCAGCCACCAGCTGTGGAAAATTGGGTCAGCGATACGATCCAGAACATTCCACAGCACAAACATAAATCCACAACAGGACAAAATTACGATCCAAGGTGACAGAGATGTGACACAACATGGCCATGACAACGCATGACCTCTTTTTTTTAACCATCTATTAAAGTAAACGAGCTCAATAAACCTAAACCCGTTCTCACAGTTTTGACTATTCAGCTTCTGAACTTCTACACCGATTAAAAAGTATCAGAACCGTCAGTAGAATGGGCCTTCTACTGTCATCTTAAAGAAAGGGATGACTGCTGAAAACTACATTGGCACTGCTGCCGTTTCTGCACGTCACCAGGGAAGTGATAGCATCAGAGGATCAAGGGTTTCTTCAGACACCTACTGAGGTTTTGCATATGTAAAATACACCGCTGGCGGAGCACTGCTGGAGTGACGATGCCGGCTGACGGAGTGTGTTAGGGGAGCCTGTAAAGTTTGACTAGGAGGACCCATGGGCTCATCTGAGGTGAGCAGACATCACTCATCTTTCTATCGGCCTTGAGAGACTTGTTCTAGACGAAGGAATTTTCCTTAGTCAGCTGTTAAAAGCCTTACTCTCTCTTCGCAGCTAAACACCACCTTCTGAACACGTTAGGCTCCGTCGGCCTGGACAGAGCATTTCATAGTCCGTAGCTCACCCTGGTTGAGGAGAACCTCTGACCTGCACATTTTAAGATTTTAGCCAACATGTAGGGCAGCTCATATGGGCATGGACAGGAGCTCTAAGTGAGTTTGTACATATATTGTGTTGTTACTGGGACCCAGTTGGGCTTCCCAAATGGGCCCCATCGTTGCAGCTCATCTTAATCTCATATGGGTCCCATCTAGGCATCACGTCTAGTGTCCAACCCAGATGTGGCCCATGTTTAACCTCTCCTGGCCCCATCGCTGACTCTGGTGGCCATTTATATGCGGGGACCCATGGACAAAGTTTTCTGGCTCCCAGTTAGGCTGCCCATATGGGCCCATGTAGGCATGCTACAGCAGGGACACCCAAATTTGCATTGCCTGCAACATCTTGTCTTGTTCTCCTCTTCCTCTTCACCATGGGGAAGTAAAACTGCAGCATTCTCAATATGTTCTAAACGCCCAGTGGGAACCTTGTTCCAAAAAAAGAGATCACTCAGGCAGCTGTCAGCATCAGTAGCAGCTGTAACCTTACCCTTAACAAACAGAGCTGCCTTCTCGTTCAGGCAGCCGGCGTATCCAGCAGCTGCTTTGAGCATTTGCCAGTGAAAACACATGCTCCTGAAGACTGGAAACGCCACAACTATCAGGCGCCTCTTTGTCTTCGAGCTGATGGTGCTTACAGGGATGCCGAGCTCACCGAAACTCACTCCAGATCCTTGTGTCTTGTCATCAGTACAACAAGTGCAGTGTGGGACTCATACTGGCTCTTCTTCTGAAAGACCCACTCCTCATGTTCACAGAGTGCTCGGGCTTGATTCCCCTGAGGTCACAAGGTCAATTAAAATGAATGAGCCAATAATCTAATGCTATCATCTTGCTTTGAGGGAGGTACAGCAGCGAGCACTGAGAAAGTCTTGCTCTGGCCAGGACGAGATGTTTTCTTCCTGTCTCTCGAAGCTCACGGCTTCGTCGCCACCCTTGAGGGAAGTGTTTGTGTTGGCCGAGGCCAGCCAACGGTAGCCTTGCGGTCGACTGCCGAAGGGATGCACACGGAGGGGTTGGGGCAAATGGGGATTGCGAGCATTAAGAAGGCCAGGGGTGGGAAAGGGTGGGGTTTTTTTTTTCTTTTTTTAAGTGGAAAACCAGGAGCAAAGCTGAATTCCTTCGCTTCCTCTAGCCACTCCTACCGTTTGTCAGAACAAGGCTTTAGTGTTCTCTGCCTGTCTGAAGACTCTGTCTGAAGGTCCTGTTTTTAAGCATCTTTCTGTAGTTCCTTTACATCTTGGCACTCATAGGAAGAGTTTGACAAGCCTGAAGGAGATGTATCCTGCTCAGATGATCTCCAGATTGGACTGCAAACATCGTAAAGTAGGTTGTGATAAATGAGCCTAAGGTAAAGGAAGGGGAAATCTGAATCTGACACATGGAAAGATTTCTTCAGATAGACAGATGTTACCGATGACCAAATGGCTTTAGCGTGAAGCCTTGGAAGCATTAGGCATCAAACGGGACACCATGAGGTTCTGTTCAAAACAATTAAAAAAAGGCCTGTTTATCTCTTGGTGGTTTCCTCTACTTTTCTGAGTTAGACAAGCCTGAAGGAGATTTATTCTGTTCAGATGATCTCCAGATTGGAGTATAAAACATTGCAAGGTTGGGTCATGATCTATGAGTCTGAGGTAAGGGAAGGGGAAATCTAACTTTGATACCTGGAAAGATTTGTTCGAAACTGGTTAGGTGGTTGCTATGGTATTCCAAGTGGTTGCCAGGTGGTTGCTATAGTGTTTAGGTGTTGGTATGGCATTTCTAACTAGTTGCTTTGGTGTTTCTAACAGATATGCTATGGTTTCCCATGTGTTTCCTATAATGTTATAATAGGTAGTTGCTATGGCATTGATCAGTGGTTGCTATGGAATCCCAGGTGGTTCCTATAATGTTGCTAAATTGTAGTTGCTAGATGGTTGCTGTGGTATTCCAGGTGGTTGCAATGGCTTTGAAAGCACCTTGAAAGATAGGTGCTATAGTGTTGATAGGTGGTTATTACAGGATCCTAGGTGGTTGCTAGGGTGTTGCTAAGGTAAGGGAATGGGAAATATGAATCTGACGCATGGAAAGATTTGTTTAGAAACTGGTTTGGCTAGGTGGTTGCTATGGTATTCCAAGTGGTTGCCAGGTGGTTGCTATAGTGTTTAGGTGTTGGTATGGCATTGCCAACTAGTTGCTTTGGTGTTTCTAACAGATATACTGTGTGTGTCCTATAATGTTGCATAGTAGTTGCTCTGGCATTGATCCATGGTTGCTATGGAATCCCAGGTGGTTCCTATAATTTTGCTAAATAGTAGTTGCTAAATGGTTGCTGTGGGATTCCAGGTGGTTGTAATGGGTTTGCTATGTGCTTGAAAGATGTGTCAATAGGTGGTTATTATAGGATCCTAGGTGGTCGCTAGGGTGTTGCTTAGGTAAGGGAACAGGAAATATGAATCTGACGCATGGAAAGATTTGTTTAGAAACTGGTTTTGCTAGGTGGTTGCTGTGGTGTTCCAGTTGGTTGGTATTCCAATTGTTGGTATGGTGTTACTAACTAGTTGCTATGGTGTTTCTAACAGATTGTTATAGTTTCCCACGTAGTTCCTAAAATGTTGCTTAGTAGTTGCTAGATGGTTGCTGTGGTATTCTAGGTAGTTGCTATGGCATTGATCAGTGGTTGCTATGTTGTCCCAGGTAGTTCCTGTAATAATGTTGCTAAATAGTAAAAAAGTAAATACTTGTTGCTGTGGTATTCCAAGTGGTTTCTATGGTATCCCTGGTGGTTGCAATGGTTTTGCAAAGTGCTTGCAAGATATGTGCTTTAGGGTTGATGGGTGGTTATTGTAGTATCCTATGTGGTTGCTAGGGTGTTGTTCCGATGATCTCCAGATTGGAATGCAAACATCTTAAAGTGTGTAGTGATGAATGAGCCCAAGGTAAAGAATGGGCAAAGATTTGTTCAGATAGACAGATGTTCCCGATGACCCCTGTAGCCATCTGTCCTGCTGGTGCTGTGTCTATCCAGATGTGAATCGAAAGCAGCTTTGGATCCTCCTGTCCCATCAAAGGTGAAAAGGAGGCGTTGAGATGTGGAGAGCATATGGATTATAAAGACTGCACCAGAGCAAAGGCTCATGACGTGCAGCGCGAGGTTTACCCTGGTGTTTTTTTTCGGACAGGCCCTGCCCTGCAGAGTCTGCAAAAAGAAGTTCCAAAAAGAGATGGCGGGTGCAGATACATTTTGTGGTAATTCTGACCATAAGAAAGTGACATTCTGACTCAGTTCAATGGTACTCCAGCATACAAACAGGAAGAGAATAGAGAGTAAATTAATCATGCAGCTCTTACCACTTGTGGCCGCAGAATTTCACAATGACGAATGCTGTGAATTCACGTGAGAGGTTGTGGGCAGTGTGAGGCGATGTTGTGAAGTCATGCTAAGTCATTCGCGACTGCGTTTCGCATAAATTCACAGCACCTCCATAAGACCATTTACTTTCAAGAACTGGCACCAAAGTACCTCAGCAGTTGCTTACTGCACGCAAAGCCCAGCCAATGAGCAGTGTGTGTTTTTTAGCCGCGTGCCATCGACTGTTTATTTTTCCACGGACGGACTCAGATATTTTGCATAGACAAGCATCTGTGGAAAATAACACCATTGTCTCAACCTTGGTGCCAGAGAACGAGTTCCGTCATCTTGTCTGCTACAGTCAAATGACTGTAAATGAACGTTTGTTTATTGTGTGTATGATGTTATCAGCTGTGTTCGGTACCTGCCATTACGAAACCTGAATGCAGTGATTAAAGAGGCTCGCTTTCCCTGGATTTGGATGTGGATTAGATCGAGTAAGAGAGAGAGAGCGAAAGGAAGTAACCTTGGTCTCCCGCACCTACCGTTTCCAAAAGGCCAGTATAGCCGATCCAGCTGAACCCCTAGATGGACGTAACTGCAACAGAATAAAGGTGGTAGCAGCAGAAATAGTCTATTTCCTGCAGGAAGCACAGAGTGGGTGCGCAGTCTAAGTGGTCCACTTCCAGGCAGTTGCTAAGCTGTTGGTATGTGGTCACTAGGGTTACTTGGTGGTTGCTCTGGTATCCTTTGTGGGTGCTACAATATTAATCATTGGTTGATACCATAATACTTGCTAGGGGGTTAATAACGTCATACTAAGTGGTTGATGAAACATGGCTAGGTCGTTGCTATGGTTTAGCCAATTGATTTGCTAGGTAGTTGCTACGGTGTTTCTAAATGATTGCTATGATATCTCATGATTTTACTAAAGGGCTGCGAAGTAGTCGCTAAATATGTGCTATAGTCTTGATGGTTGGTCGCTCGGGCATTGCTAAGTGGTTGCTATGGTATTTCAGGTGGCTGCTATATTGTTGCTAGGTGGTTGTCATGGTTGCTATTGTAGATGGTTGCATATTATAATAAAGCCTGCTGCTATGGTGGTGCTGAGTGGTTGTTTAAGTTTTGCCAAATAATCGCTAAGTGGTTGCTGTGGTATTTCAAGTGGTTGCTATATTGTAAAAGTGGTTGTCATTGCTGCTACTGTAATGCAGCTTGCTGCTATGGTGGTGCTCAGTGGTAGCTATGGTGTTTCCAAATGATGGCTATGGTATCTCATGTTATTACTAAAGGGCTGTGAAGTACTTGCTAGATAGGTGCTATAGTGTTGATGGGTGGTTGCTAGGGTATTGCTAAGTGGTTGCTATGGCATCTCAGGTGGTTGCTATATTGTTGCTAGGTGGTTGTCATGGTTGCTATTGTAGATGGTTGCTACTGTAATGCAGCTTGCTGCTATGGTGGTGCTGAGTGGTTACTATGGTTTTGCCAAGTGGTCGCTGGGGCATTGTTAAGTGGTTGCTATGGCATCTCAGGTGGTTGCTATATTGTTGCTAGGTGGTTGTCAATGTTGCTATTGTAGATGGTTGCTACTGTAATGCAGCTTGCTGCTATGGTGGTGCTGAGTGGTTACTATGGTTTTGCCAAGAGGTCGCTGGGGCATTGTTAAGTGGTTGCTATGGTATTTCAGGTGGTTGCTAAATATGTTGCTAGATGGTTGTCATTGTTGCTACTGTAATGCAACTTGTTGCTATGGTGGTGCTGAGTGGTTGCTATGGTGTTTCTAAGTGATGGCTATGGTATCTCATTTTATTACCAAAGGGCTGCGAAGTACTTGCTGCATACAGTGCTACAGTGTTGATGGGTGGTTGGTAGGGCCAAGCCGCGCTGCCTGCAGAGCACCTGCACTTTCTGGACTACTGTTGGGGATTTTCTGAGAGCTCACAAATGCACAGTCAGCAAGGAACTGGATGCTGCTGGGCAAGAGTGAAATGTCTAGGGTCAGATAGAGTGCACTGTGATGTATTGTGGGTTTCAGAATCACTCCCACGCATACACAATCGCTCTCTCTCTCTCTCACTTTCTTACCAGCCTCCCACATAAACTCTTAATGTGAATTGTTCTTATTGTGTCCACAGATGCTTCCTCAGTCCCACCGTGCCTCAGCCTTGTTTAGAGGCTCCTTTGAAAACTTCAGACACAAGCTATGTTACAAAGCCTAGGCTGCAGCCGAGGGTAGGCAATCCCAACTGAGAACCAGAAAGTTTTGTCCACGGGTTTCACTTTGGCCCCACATATGGATGCCCACCAGGGTCAGTGATGGGACCCGCAGGGGTTAAACACAGGCCCCATCTGGGTTGTACACTGCATACTGGGCCTGGACCGGACCCATGTGGCCCAACTGGGTCCCAGTAAAATGCATGTACAACCCCCTTGGAGCCCATACCCACCTGGAACCCACCTTGGAACCCAGGTTCCACCCATCTGAGCCCCACATGGACCCATGTCGCATGTTGGCTGGGGAGGAGGGACCACAGCTGGACTCATTTTAATGGATCCAAAGCAGCCCAGGCTAAACGTGCCTTCGTTAAGCCCAACAGCTTTGGCCTACAGCCCTGCTTCCCTCTCAATTCCGGATGCAACCACCGCTATCTGTCTTCACAATGAGCGCTATTGTTTAGGCTGTGCTTTCAGAAATTAGGGTCAACGCCCAGGGGATTTGAAATCAAATATTGAAATTAAATATCTGTGCAGCGCTAAACCTGCTGCCCTCGCTCTCTCTCGCTCCCTCTCTTTCGGTGATATCTGTCTTCGCTGCATGTTCATGCTAGGAAATATCAACGAATTCTGATCTTCTAGTGTGAGTATCCATCTCATGAGGTAATTTGATCACAGCTCACAGCAAATCTAGTTGTACTCGCCTACAAGCTGGTTACTTTGGCTTTTGTTTGGTTTGACATCCTTTAACGGTGGCCATAAAGGGCCATTTCCACCAGTCTTAGGTGTGTCCAAGCTTGTATTATTGTGACAGTTGTGAAAGCTGACGTTGTGGCGTCTATTTGACTGGTTTCCAGAATACCTCAGGCTTGTTTAGACGTTCCTTTGAGAACTTCGGTGAGAGAACTGTCCATTTATCCTGGTACTGCCTCTACTCTCTACTTTTTTGCTTCAGTTTATTTGACTATTCTAATTATTGCGACCCCTGTGACCTTTTTTTATTTATTTCTTCTACAATATTGTTTTATTCTAGCTATGTATTTTTATCTTGTAAAGGTGTCGACCAGGGGAGTATGGGTTCCCCTTTTGAGACTTTGTTCCTCTCTGGGTTTCTTTCTCTCAATCTGAGGGAGTTTTCCTAGCCACTGTTGCTCTTGGCTTCCTCAAAAGAGACTCGGACCAGGATCTCAGTACAGATGCTTTGTGACAACTTTTGAAATCACTATATAAGCAAATCTGAATTGAATTGAACGAATGCACCACCCCTCCGAAAAGGGTGGAGGGTTGGGTGGTGGGGTTGAAATGTTTTTGTAGTTGGACAATATCTAAAAATGACCCTTTTTTTAGTAGTATAAGATGAGATCATGCATTTTTTTCAAATGCTACTTTTTGCATGCTTATTTATGGTTTCAACCGCTCTGTTTTTCACCACATGCTGTTAGAGTTTGAAAGCCGGCCCATTTGGCTTGGTTGTGGTTGTGAGACAGTCACTATCCAGCACCTGGGTTAACCAAAAACAGCCTAAAAGCCTCCCCAGAACTGTGAAAACAACCCAACAAAATGATTCAACAGGCTCAATCCAGCATTTTTTATGGGGGGACATTTTGGCCTATTTTCCATTCAATGTAATCACGTAGCTAACAATGTAATTAAGTATGTAATTACCTTTTTAAATGGCATTACAAAACATCACAAATACCCCAGTCATCTAAGAGCTAAAGCCCCAAACCATGGAGATGCTCATAACACCTTACTTCTCTTCCCTGTAATGGAAACTGGCTGCCGCAGGTTGAGTGACGCATCGGGCAAAGGGTCAAGCAGGCATCTCTTAAAAAGTGAAGTTGGCATAAGAGGCTTTTCTGATTCATCTCACATGTTCTGTCGCTGACTTTCGCCCCCCTTTGCCCGAGCCTAATAAAATCGGGGGCTTCTGAGATCAGATTAAAACAGAACATGAATAGGGAATAGAAACTTCGGCCTTTGAGACAGGCCCAGGTCTTTGCAGCAACAGCATATTGACCCCCCCCAAGAATTCACATAAAGCCAAATATAAAGCACACCCAGACGGCCTGAGGAGCAGATGGTGTCTAGGTTACGCAAAGCCAATGCACAAAGAACGTGTAGCGCCACTATGCTTGGGTCTATCCTTAGAGCCCAGACTGCTGTGCTTGGCAAATTGGGAAACCAAAAAAACACAAAAGAGGAAGATAGACTTTCCCTAAATTCACTTTCAGTGTGCGTCCAGTTCTCGGCCACCTATTCGGCAAGGCAAATCTGCTTCCGTCACAATAGCCTTATCAAGTGACTTTGAACATATCTCGGGACAAACCTACCAAGGTTTGGACTGACTGGACCAGCCTTCAGACTTGGAATCTACCTCGAGGTCAGAGCACATAGAGCAGGTAGGTGCATGCCAGCTGCCGGTTTGGTCATATTTTTCCAGGACAACAAGCCAAAAATGAAGAACTGAGGACGTTTCTCCTCTGGTAAAGACCAAACGCATTTAAGTAGCGTAGTAAAGTATTCAAATTAGAGGTCAAGATTTATAGGTGCAGGTCAATGACACAAATCCCGAGTCCCTTTCCTGGGAAATGCAAATTAATAAGAAAATGCAACATATTTACCGGTAATCCAGTACTTATGCATGCAAACAATGTTCTGACACGCTTTGATGGAGGTTCAAGACTGGGTTTCAATAGGATTCGGTGCTTTCTACCAACAACCCGCACTGCTGTTGTTGAGACACGGGGTATGGGGTAATCTAACCTAATCTAATCTAATGGGGTAATCTAACCTAATCTAATCTAATGGGGTAATCTAACCTAATCTAATCTAATGGGGTAATCTAACCCTGCACTGCCGAGTCTCTTCTAATTGTCTTAGCCCATTGGCTGGGTTGTTCTTGTGATACAGTCTATAACCCAGCTAATAAGTTATAATTAATAATAAGCTTTAATGTTATAGGTAATGCAGTCTATAACCCAACTACTGAGCTATAAGTAATCCATCATCTTGGTTGTTATGGGTAATACAGTCTATAACCCAGCTACTGAGCTATAATTAGCCCATCATCTTGGTTGTTATGGGTAATACAGTCTATAACCCAGCTACTGAGCTATAATTAGCCCATCATCTTGGTTGTTATGGGTAATACAGTCTATAACCCAGCTATTGGGCTATAATTAATCCATCATCTTGGTTGCTATGGGTAATACAGTCTATAACCCAGCTACATAGCTATAATTAGCCCATCATATGAGTTGCTATGGGTAATACAGTCTATAACCCAGCTACATAGCTATAATTAGCCCATCATATGAGTTGCTATGGGTAATACAGTCTATAACCCAGCTATTGGGCTATAATTAACCCATAATCTTGGTTGTTATGGGTAATACAGTCCATAACCCAGCTACGGAGCTATAATTAGCCCATCATATGAGTTTCTATGGGTATTACAGTCTATAACTTAGCTATTGGGCTAAAATTAACCCATAATCTTGGTTGTTATGGGTAATACAGTCCATAACCCAGCTACGGAGCTATAATAAGCCCATCATATGAGTTTCTATGGGTATTACAGTCTATAACTTAGCTATTGGGCTAAAATTAACCCATCATATGGGTTGTTATGGGTAATACAGTCTATAACCCAGCTACTGAGCTATAATTAATCCATCATATGGGTAAACTTGAACTGTACTTATTTGATAACACGTCTCTCCATTGGTTTCTATTTATCTAGAGCCACCATCTATCTCATGGAGCTCACAACAGCCCTGTCAGCATTCCCGGTCCACTTCACCAACCAGACCAATGGAACCAACGGATCATGTTCCCGTGACAATGTGCTGAAGACAACTGTCTTCCCTATCCTGTATTCCCTCCTCTTCCTGCTAGGACTGTCTCTCAACATCCTGGCAGTGTGGGTGTTCTTCAGCATTCCCAGTCGCTCCCACTTCATTATCTACCTGAAGAACATCGTGGTGGCAGATGTCCTCATGACCCTCACCTTCCCCTTTAAGATCCTGTCGGACTCCAACCTGGCCTCCGTCGGCATCCGCGTCTTCGTCTGCCGGGTGTCTTCTGTGCTCTTCTACCTCACCATGTACATCAGCATCCTCTTCTTCGGCCTGATCAGCGCCGACCGCTGCAGGAAGACCCTCTGGCCCTTCGTGGGCACCAGCCATAAACGGCTGACCCGCAGGAAGCTCCTCTCAGGTGCCATCTGGGCAACCCTGCTGGTGCTTTCGCTGCCCAACGTGATCCTGACCAGCAAGCCTCCAGCCTCCAAAGACTTCAAATGCAGTGACCTGAAGACTCCGCTGGGGCTGATGTGGCACGAAGTGGTCAACCATATCTGCCAGGTCATCTTCTGGGGCAACCTGATCGTAGTCATAGTGTGTTACGCTCTTATTACCAAAGAGCTTTACAGCTCTTTCACACGAACCCGAAGTGGACCAGCGCAGGGGTATGCGGCCGGAACGAGCACCTCCCAGAGAAAGAAGAAGGTACGAGTGAACGTCTTCCTCGTCCTGGCGGTGTTCTTCATATGCTTCGTGCCCTTCCACTTCGCTCGGGTGCCCTACACCATGAGCCAGACAAGGGGGCGTCTTTTCAACTGCCAGCAGCAGTTGATCTTCTTCCAAGTGAAGGAAAGCACACTGTGGCTGTCCTCCCTTAACTCGCTGCTGGATCCGCTGATCTACTTCTTCCTCTGCAAGTCGTTCAGGGATTCCCTGTTCAACATCCTGCAGCTCTCACCTGGCAGATGCAGGGCACTGCAGGAAAGCATGGACACCACCGCTGGCAGCAGCCCAATGGGAAACACTGCCTGAATGACTGGTTGTAAATAATGCAACAGTCAATAGGATGTGGGAAGGATACGGATACAATCCAGTAGAGAGTCTTGTGGCTAGCAGGAAGGTAAGTAAGCAGGTAGATAGATAGACGTACGTCATTGTTTCTGGAGGAAACTGAAGTCTACCCATTTAACTGCTTAATGAAGATGTTTCATGAAGTAAATGACATTGCATTGGTCAGAAACCCCTAAATTTAAGTAACCGTCAAATGGTACAATTGACAAGTGTAGGGACTAGCATTGTCTTGGTTGCAATTGCACCTGTCAAGGGGTGAGATATACTGTACATACAAGGCAGCAAGTGACAAGACAGTAGTGGTTCTTAACGGTGATGGACAAAATGGCTAGACGACTGGGTCAGAACATCTCCAAAACTTTAGGCCGGTCTTGTGGGGTGTTCCCGATATGCTGTGGTCAGTACCTACCAAATGTGCTCCAAGGAAGGACGACCCAAGACTCCTGGTTGGTGAGGCGACCCCACCTCACACCTCATAAGACGTGAAGAAACTGCTGCAAGTCCTCGAAAGATCAGAGCTGTTTGAATACACAATGTTAGTTGAGTGTATATACAATGCTTTTTAAAAAAATATCATATCCAATGCCCATATGTGATTTATGGTATGAATGTAGGACACCTCGAAATAAAGTGTTTCTTAATTTCTTCAAGTAAAGTGAAGTGAAATAACGAATAAACGAGATGTAGGACTATGAAGAACCCTGCAAAAGGTTAAAGGACCTCCACATAACCTTAAAGGTTCTTCACCAAGGTCTTGCCCAGAAACGTTCGCCCAAGCCAAAGCACAGGCAAATAAAGCTAATCCACCTCCACCCATGTTCAGTTGCAGCAATTCCCATTGGTTTAGCTGCTGATAGCATGCAGCTTTGAGGAAACCTCTGGAATAAGGTCATGGAAATCTACCAATAAAAGCATCACCAAGCTCCTGAAAAGCCTCACGTCCCACGAAGCTCTACTGAGACCACGACTAAGTGGAAGGCATATGGCAGGAGGCCAGTCTTCTTTCTACTCCAAGAATATTTGACTGTTCTCTACATTTGCTCTCACATAGAGCATGCCAAAGAGTCCCTTGGCGGTTCTGGAGCATGTGGAAAAGGCTTTCACGGTTTTTCGAAACCCTGTGGACCTTCAGAATTGCGGAAAATGCTCAATTTATGGGAGAATATATATTCAGCATACTCGACTAACATTAGCACTATACAGTAATGTTTGTAAACCCATGTCTGACAGTATCACTTGTATCTGATCATGGTGTTGAAATATTAATCTTGGCATAGTTGCATAATAAGAGTTTAGTGCTAGGAATGGACATACTGTGCCAGTGCCGGGTTGGGGGTGGGGGGGCGGTCTCACACTCTACAAGCAAGGAAGCTAAAGCTGGGAAAGCGATGCTAAGCTAACTTGGCTTCAGTCTTCTCAGTGTGCTCAGGGGACACTGAAAGGACATCGACAGGACATCCTTTTAGACTCGGGGAACAATTCCAAAAATATTTACAGTGTTTTGGTTACAGTGCTAAAAGCAACACAAACTATGCTACATGGCTCCTGTGTAAACCAGCCAATCAGAGCAGAGCCACTACAAAAGGAGAAGCAGCATGTTTAGTTGTGAGCCAAATAACAAGGTGGTAAATAGGATTGTAAAACTGTATCTGAGCATTTTTCACCCCAACTAAAGTCACATCCTTATAATTTATACATTAAATATCATCTTTAATGCTCAATAAATGCAAAATTTGAATGCAACTTTAATAAAAGACAGAAAAAAAGGTAATTTTGAAAAAAATCTGAGTTTTAAATTGCAATTTTACTTCAGTTCAATAGTTTAAAGAGGTTTAATAGTAAAAACAAAGGATACCACCTGAACCATCTATGTATACAGAAATGTTTAATATGCCTTATGAGAGAGTGTTAAATAAAAACACGAAGGCGCACAGCCTTGTTAACAAGAGCCTTTCAATTTCCTGAAATATGCAAAGCACTATTTTGCATTGTGCATAAAGGGCCTAAAAACAAATGTCATTCCAGAGAACCTTTGTAAATAAAAAAATAAAAATACATGACTTCTCAGACCTCTCTGAAGTTGATGTTTGGACGTTCTTCTGTTTGCACTTCTACTATTTTAGGACATCACACCCCAGCCAGCATGCTCATGGGGAATGTGAACTAGGTGGGTTCCAAGTGAACATGGGCTCTGAGTGGGTTTGTACATGTGTTGTTTCTGTGTCCCAGTTGGACTTACCGAATGGGCCCCATTGTTACAGCCCACCCTAATTTCACATGGGTTCCATCTAGGCCCCAATGTGCAGTATACACCCCAGATGGGGCCCATACCTAACCCCTCCTGATCCCATCACTGACCCGGGTGGGCATCCATATGTGGGGCCAACGTGGATCCTGAGGACAACACTTTCTGATTCTCAGGCTACTCACACAGGCCCCGCATTCATAGACTAGAGTATCTGTGAGCAGAAATTGCAAGAATGTGTTGGTAGTTAATTATATAATGAGACATAAACAATCTTACGTAGCTGAATGCACTCATTAGAAGTCCCCAGACTGGGAGGCTTGTGACAGTGGACGGCTGAAGCCCTTGCTGGGGTTTGAACTTATGATCTCTTCACATTTGAGTAAGTGTTGAGAGAGTCTGATGTAAATGGCTTCACAGCTCCAGAGTGGTGTAACTGTCTAACAGCTTGTCAAGAGACGGGATGTTTCCTAATGTAGACAGAGTTGACTGGTGTAAAAATGCCAAAAATGAACATTGTGATGCAAACCTTTTATGACATCACACATTTCCTTTAATGTTACAGGTTAACTTTCCTGGAACCTTCTAAAAACACTGCTGAGCGCCCCTCTAACGCTCTCTGCTAGCTGAGAAGACTGTGTTGAAGGAGCTTCGGCCACCCCCTACTAAACTGAAATATGAAAGGAAGCTTACATCAACACAACAATGACCCGTAGCACACAAGCCGAATCACGCAAGCGTGGTATGGCGAAAGAACAAAAAAAGACGGGTAAGCGTTTTCCAGTGGCCTTGAGAGCAGCCTAGCAACCGGCCTAGCGACCGTGCTTTCACAACTCAACAGAGCATCACTGAGGAACGGTAAACTGCGCCATCTAGTTCTGGATTCGAATGGTTTCGCTGTAAAATCCAATCCAAGCCGTTGTTTTCGGATAATAAGGGGATGTGAGATCACTTCCATTCATTCGTTTATTCATTCATTCACTCTGCCATTATTAGAAAATGACAGATATGGTTTTATGATCCTTCATGTGTAATCCCCAGTGACCTAAACCCTTCGTGTTTATACGAAACTGAGAATTGAAAATTCACTTTTCTACTACTTCTCCTTTTTCTCAGGGTTGCTTCATTCTGCTGCAGCTAGCGGAAAGGGCTGTACAACAGTGGCGTGATGCAGAGAGAGAGAGAGAGAGAGAGAGAGAAAGAAGGGGGTAGAATGACTCACACTATGTCCAAATATATAGTATATATATTTAGTCCCTGTAGAGGAGTACTGCTAATAGAATAGGACTCTCTGGAGCAGATCAACATCAACCTATTGGGACCATGCTCCATCTAATGCTTTTGGGGATTGTTGAGGTGGGTGGTGATCATCCAACATCCTGACCTCACTAACGCCCTTGTCGCTGAATACACAGTACTGCAATAGTTATTACAGTAATAATCACAGTAATAATCACAGCACTGTAACATATTGCAGTAATAATCAAAGCAATAATAGCTATTACAGTAATAATCACAGCACAAACAGCTATTACAGTAATAATCATAGCACTGTAGCCATTATTACAGCAATAATCACAGCACTATTAGCTATTATGGTAATAATCACACCACTGTAACTGTTATTACAGTAATAATTACAGCACTAATAGCTATTATGGTAATAATCAAACCACTGTAACAGCTATTACAGTAAAAATCACAGCACTGTAACGGTTCTTACAGTAATAATCACATCACTAACAGCTATTACAGTAATAATCACAGCACTGTAATGGTTCTTACAGTAATAATCACATCACTAACAGCTATTACAGTAATAATCACAGCACTGTAATGGTTCTTACAGTAATAATCACATCACTAACAGCTATTACAGTAATAATCACAGCACTAACAGCTATTACAGTAATAATCACAGCCCTGTAGCCATTATTACAGGAACTGTTTCTACATTTGTATTAAAAACATTGCTGCATTAATTTAAAGACTAAATTACAAACATTAAACACATCACAAATTCTTTATGGTATTCTGTTCAATATATTACACATTGTTTTTATATGTAGGTACTAAATAAAAAAGCAGGTGAGAAGCTTCACCAAATGGAGCTAGCTGGCTACAGACAGGGGCTCACACACACACATGTATCCAGTAATGTTACTCCTACACCAAACTGAATTCTGTCGAATGTTCATGTATAAATAGTTTATTGCTAGCAAAGGAGGGAGCGTCTCTGTAGTGCTCCTCTCTCAGCGGGCCTACAGTGAAGCTCGCCTCACGGAGCAATGCGGCACCACAGAATGGCGGCAGGGAGAGTCGAGTTCAGCTCCCTTAAGACTCTCTACTCGTACAAACACGTATCTATTAAGGAAACAGAGCTTGCAACACCACGTTTCACACCTTGGTTCACACATTTCACAAAGATACGAGCTGAAAGAGCTTGGCTAATAAAGTAAGCAAGCTTGGAAGGCGAGGTGACAGACCACTAGCCTATATGTTTATCTCCAAGACGGCGTTCAGCGACTTGCGTGACGATAAAAAAATAGCAACCGAGCTGAAAATCAGGGAAATTAACCATTCTTGTTCAAAATCCTGCTCAAAATGACCTTTCTGCGAATTCACCCACCACTGAATTTCGACCATGTGATCTACAGTATTATGCAGTATCAGGCTTCATTATATAGCCGTAATGCTGTGAAACATACAGATATTTGCTACAGTCTAGTGGAAAACCTTCTTCGTCTCTAGACAGTAGAGACAGTTACTCATTGATTTCAGAAGAAACAATCAATGAGCAGGTGTCCCAATACTTTTGTCCTGCAGATTTACTAAAAGCATAAAGGACGTTAGACCTAAACACCATGGAAAATGGAGATGTGCACTCTTATAAATAAAGGCGATGCCATAGAAGAACTTCTTGGTACCAGAAGTGGCTGTTCTATGGCATCGCTTAAAGAGCCCTGTGTAACACCTTCATTTCTAAGAGTGCACATCTCCTCCATCTGACATAAGGAGATGTTCACAGAGACGGCGATGATCCAGTATATACACTTTAAGAAATGGTAATATGACCAAGTTTGTTTGCTTCTTTCGTTTTGCTTAGTTTTCCAAAGCTAATGTAGCCAGAGGTGACAAGTATCGAAGTACAAAAACTCCTTAAATTCTTAAATTTTAAAAAACAGCCTCGTCACTCCTATTTCATTTGTTTTTATTCCGGCTCGTCATCCTTCAAAAAAAGCCCTCTTCAGATAAATCCACCATCCGGAAAGTGTGAGTCTTATTGTGATTGGACGAGAAGTATAAACAGACTCCATTCTGACTCCCTTTTGGTTTATAGGCCATCCATCACACCTGCACACGTCTCATCACTCTCCAGCGAGCTCACAGCAGACTGTGTCTGTAGTCTAGTATGAAGACTGTGTCCGTGGCAGAGACTCAAGAGACCTGCAGTGAACCGTCCCGACTGAGCCCCACATTTACACTCCAATAAAGCTGATTGATCACACGCCTCTGAAGTCTGACTTTCTGCAGCTTTACAAAACGTCTAGACAACGACTCCTCATATTCTCCTCCATGAAGCTCATGTTAATGCTCAGTAGAGCACAGAGACGCTCCTTTAATAGAGCTGATATTACTGAAATGCTTCATTTTCAATGGGCAGATCTGCAGCTGAAACAGGAGCCTAGTGCAGCCCAACATTTTTAACATCAACATTTTAATAGATCATTCTCCTCATTATAGCTTTTAGAGAAATGGGTTTTGGGGAGGAGGGGGGGGGGTAGTGCACTATAGACCCCTGTGGCGCGGCCTAAGCTTTCGGCCTTTGTTTTCCTTCCATTACTTTTACTTTTCTACTTGAAGTCATTCTGAAACCAGTACTAGTTACACTTTTACTGGAGCAAAAAGCTTCAGTTGATACTTCAGCTTCTATAGAAGTCTGTTAAACCCTAGCATCTCCACCAGCTGGCATTTTGCGAACCTCCATTTCTTTCGTTTCCACAACCCACCACTCCGCATCTCTTTCCTGTTTTTCAGCCTAGTCTCTCAGTCCTGAGAGGAAGGCCAGCCTTCTCAGCAAACAGCAGCCACCCACAACCTCAGCCCAACTCTGGTTTCTGGGTAGATAGCGGGTGTCGCATCTCATGACTAGACTTTAGCAATTCTGCCTAGCCTGCAGACTAGCCAAAGACATAGCATCTCGTACAAAGACACACATGATGGCAACATTTATGCTGACCAAGCTGAAAGACCAACTATAAAACACTGTAAGGCCAAATGTTGGTGGGATGAGTTGAGGATGAGGTGGGGTGGTGATCATCATCCAACATCCTGATCTCACTAACAGCGCTCCTGTCGCTGAATGCAATCAAATCCTCACAGCGATGCTCCTCTCAAATCTAATAGAAAGTTTCTTCTTTAGACAGTAGAGACAGTTACTCCAACAAAAGCAGGTGACAATTTTCGAATTCCCTTGATTTGGTAAGAAACAGTGAATGAATAAGCAGATGTCCCAATACTTTTGTCCATGTGTGTGTATATAAATCCTTAACTCATCAATTTTAGATATCTGAATGCAATTATTACAAGGGGTGTCCACAAATATTTAGACGCATAGTGTAGCTGTACATGTATGTGCATTTACAGAACAGATGTGTCAGATCCTATCTGACGATCTAAAGTTAGCTCTAAAGATCTAAAGTGAGCTCAGAGGGTGGATTAGACTTTATTTCTGCTGAAATATGGAATAAATCTCATAATTGATCTCATAACTAATCTCATAACTTAAATGACTGATCATCCATTTATGTTTTTAGAAAGCTGTTGAAGCTTCAAGAGTTTATTTTGAGTTTATTGTCATCTGCAGCAGAAACAAGCAGTTCCTCCACTTACCGACAATCTTATAAATATCATATAAAGAGATATAAAGAGAAAGAATAATATAACAGAGAAACAGAATGAGTATAATTAAATTATATATATTATGTATAATTTAATAATATATATTTTATGTAAAATTATGTATATATACTAAAAAAAAGCTACGAAAAAAAACAACAAAATTTCCTCGAGACAGTTTAACAACAATTTTTTTAACAATGAATAGTTTTTTAATTTATTAGTTCTCCTGCCCAAAAATTCAAGGACATGCTATTAGCATTTTGAATTGTGATCAATCAGAATAAATTGTAGGATATTGTTGTGATTAACAAGATTAAAATTGTTAATAGATTGGCATTATATACATACATTATATTATATATATATATATATGTATTATATTATTATATATATATATATATATATTATTACATATATGTTTATGTGTGTGTGTATATATATATATATATATATATATATATATATATATATATAGTACAATCATGACTAATATCAGAATAAATACCAACACCAATGGAGAAACTGCAACACAGGAGGCTTTTTTTCCTCCTCTCTGAGTGAGTATTAACCACTGAGGACTTTACAGGAAGTGAGGTTCAGATGCACTGATAAAAAAAAACATTGCAGCAGCAGTTAAAACTGCCGGAGTGTCGTGTGGTACGGGTGCATCCTCAAAGGTATGTGGAATATACATATTTCTATATAAATATATGCATATATATTAGATTTTATATATTATATGAAGTAGGTCTATTTAGCAAAATAATAAGATATAACTGATATTTGCTACATTTGGCAAATACATTGTAGTGAATTTACTGTACTTTAGACGAATCATTTTAAATATTTAAGTAAAATATTTAACACATTTTTGCCATTATGTTGACTGCATGGCATAATAGTGATATAGTAGCTGTACTGGGAACAGACCACTAAAGATGACACTGGTTCGAAGGCGGCTTGGCTGCATTTGGTCTTGCTTTTGTTAAAATAGCCACCGACCCACAAAAAGAAGGTGCTAACGTAGCACAAAGTGCCAGGCTTTCATTGACGCCTCTATTTTGATGCTTTTATTGATTCACTCTTAAGTTTTCTTTTTCTAAAAAGAGGAAATGAGAACAGGGGAAGAGAAGTGAGTTCTGTAAGAAAGGGATTGATCCTCAAAGCCGTCGGCTTCAGTTCCAATCAATGAAAGCATCAGTTTACTGTGACTTTCTGCGACTTTCAGGACACTTAATGGGGTGGTTCAGTGTCGAAATCAGATTGAGAGTTTCACACTTAACCCCAAAATAGCTGATCAGCCATGAAACGCTGGCTGTACAACTTTTGCTTCTTCAGTTTTAAACTGGAGCTGTGAGGCTAACAGTGCTAACAAACACTAGCAGTCAATATTCTCCCAAATCTTTTCAAATAGCCCGCTCAAGTTGAGTGGTCCAGCGAGCGGACTAAGGCGCTGCCAAAATGACCCAAGAATACGTGGTTCAAGTCGCTGCCATCAGCAGCCGGAGCCTGAGAGAGCACAACCGGCCTTGCTCTATCCGAATGGATAGCTGTCTCACTCTCTCCCCGCATCCCTTCAGTGTGATGCTGGCTTGGCTGATGCATCAGAGGACCTGGGGAACTCTGCATGTTGGTTTGCAGCAGTTTGAAAAAAAGGCAATAGCTGCCTTTATAGCTGGTTCTAACGAGCAGCTGGACGATTGGTTCTCTAAAATTGTGTAAAAAAATATTTCTCATAAAAATGATCAAAGTCTAGAACAGCATGGCCCCTGCGAAGCGCCAGGTAATCTGCCGGTGGCCCGAACAGGGAAGGTAAGGATCATCAGGAGATGATTGGCCACTACTAGGCGGTTCAGGTACACCATGAAGGTGTTTTTGGCCTTAAAGTGTTGAGCAATGGTGGAATAGTTGGTGTGACGCAACAGATAACACCACTACCTGCCACTGAGCTACCACACCATGTTAGAGACTGGGGTTCAATTCCTGGGCTGGTTGGCTATCATGTGCTACACTAATGGGCAAGACCGTGGGCAAGACTCCAAACACTACATTGGCCCACCTCTGTAATACGAGGAATCTTGTAAGTCGCTATGGATACGAGTGTCAGCTAAATGCCATAAATGTAAAAAAAAGTTTAAAAAAATATATAATATTAATTTCATTAGGATTTGTGGGGGGGACATATTTAGCCTAGCATGAATGCTAAACTAAAGTAGCACCATTAGAGCAGCAAACTAGGCTTGACTGATGGACTGTAATTGGGGTGGGTGGACGAGGGATGTTATTTTTTTAACATGAAGCAACTGACTCTCCCAAACTTTGTTGCAGACATGATGAATGAGTCTCGAAATGCAACATCGGCCCTTAACTGTGGCATCGATGAGAGAGCCAGGGCCACGGCCATGTCCATTCTCTACTTCCTGCTCTTCCCACCCGCCCTTCTGCTCAACGTGCTGGTGGCTTGGATCTCCATACACTTGAAGGCCAAAACCACCTTCATGGTGTACCTGAAGCACCTGGTAGCAGCCGATCTCCTGATGACCCTTACCTTCCCGGTCCGGGCCGCCAGCGAATTACCCGGCGCCTCGCAAGGGCTGCTGGCCTTCGCCTGTCGCTTCTCCCACGTCTTCTTCTACCTGGCCATGAACATGAGTATCATCCTGATGGGTCTCATCAGCCTGGATCGCTTCTTCAAGATCGTGCAGCCCGGTGGGATAGTCCTGTGCCACAAACTGTGTTTCAGCAAAGTCTTGGCGGCCTCCAGCTGGCTGCTGGTGATCGGCTTCAACACCCTGCCGGTGATCCTCACGACGAACCAGGACCCCAGAAACAGCAGCCACCGCGAGATCTGCATGGCCATGAAAAGTGAAATAGGACTCTTGTGGCATGAAGTGGTCATCATGTTTGCAAAGGTCATATTCTGGGTCGTGTGCATCGTGGTCATGCTGTGCTACATCTGCATCACCAAGAAGGTGGTGGAATCGTATCGGAGGTCACGCAGCAACAACGATCAGACCAATCGCAAGGCAAAGTTACGAGTTTTTCTTATCCTCCTGGTCTTCCTGATCTGCTACGTGCCCTACCATGTTGTACGGATACCTTACACCCTGCACCAGATTAAGAAAAACGACACCTGCGTCAGGCCCATGCTGAAGGTCGTCAAGGACGTGGCCCTGTGGCTCTCCGCGACCAACGTGTGCTTGGACCCCCTCATCTATTTTTTCCTCTGCAAGGCTTTCCGGCAAAGGTTTTTGGAGATATCGGAGCTAAAAAGGGTTTTTAAGTCCTTTGGGAAGAACGCAGAGGCATGCCAGTCCTCAGACACTTCGCTGTAACCTTATAGACTATACGGACAAAAGTATTGGGACACCTACTCATTCACTGTTTCTTCCATTATCAAGAGTATTTAAAAGAAAATAAGAGTTTATCCTGCTTTTGTCGGAGTAACTGTCTCCATACTCTCCAGCTGTCTGCTAGATTTTGGAGCAGCATTGCCATGAGCATTTGATTGCATTCAGCAACAAGGTCAGGATGTTCAGCGGATGAATCCCAAAAGTCGTGGATGGAGCACCAGCCATCATTCCAGAGAACATATGTAGTTCCACTGCTCCACAGCTCAATGCTTGAAAGCTTTGGACCCCTCTACCACCCCACGCCTGGCATTAGGCAGCATGGTGCCAATAGGTTCAGGCTTATCTGCTTATCTACCAGGGACTCCTGATCTTTTTCTCCACAGGGACTAGACAAGCTGTATGTTTGTGGGTGGAACTGCAAACCGTCAGAATAGGTGTCCACAAACATTAGAGGAACTAGGGGATCTCCAAGCTCATCTTCTCGCAAGCTTCTTAACCACATGGCAGTTGCAACAACACAAAATGGACAAGTCTGGGTTTACTGCAGAGGCAGATGACTGAAATAGTGGACTCTGCAGCTTTTGTAAATACCCGCTGTAAACATGCAATAGCTGACCGCGAAGGAGGAAGACATCTTCGAGTGGAAGCCACATAACAAAACCACATTGGCAGCTTGTGAAGCGTTTCTTCATCTTCTGCGTTTCTCGTGCCACGAAAGACAGAAAACGGCCCCGTCCGTCTCAGCGTCTCGCGAACGCCGGACATCGGGGTCGGTTTCTTAGTGGTCGTAGATTTTCAGTGTCTCTGTTAACTTAAAAAAACTGACCACTCCTGTTCTGTGAAAAGCCACAGTAGATAAATACTGTTCTCACTTTCAAGCAAAACCTTGTATCTCCATTTTTGCATTTTTTTTTTTTCAGATTTTCATTTTGACATACCATTGTAACATGTCCCTCAGGGAAGGGGCGTGGCGGCTTGGCACAGTGACAACACAGAATGACTCACGAGCGACCTTTATTTGGACACACGCCATCCACCAACACACACACACACAAGGCACTCAAAGGAACATCGCTAAAGGCCAGAGTGAAGCTCTACCAGTCTCTAATGTGACATACCTGACAAGTCCTCATGCTTGCTCACCGATGTTTAAGGGCTGAATCGGCCCTTTTAGGCACCATCTGGGGCTCCATCCTTCCCTGATCGGCCCCAGGTGAGCACCATCAGGCCTGGGTGTGTGTAGTCCCATGGTGGCTGGCCCACGGATCTCCCACCTTCTCACTGTCACAGTAGGAATCTTCTGAGTTGTCCCATTATATCGGCCCCTTAATGTCCATCTACTAATGTCAAACTACTGCCGAATGCATTGTGCAGAAAGCTGAGCCACCTTTGACATGTATTAAAATCATGTAAATTCTCTTCTGGTCGATCTTACTTGCTGCATATTTACCGTGTCTTGTTTTGTAGAAATGCACCCTTCATTTCTGAGAAATCTACTGGTGTGTCCTTCTGCATGCATCTTCACCAATAGCTTCCTCATGCAGCATAAAACTGGTGGTGGAATGTTCTGATGTGAGATGTTCTGATGTGAGATGTTCTGATGTGAGATGTTCTGGACTGGAGTTTGCAGTAAAATGTTTGGTCATTTTCATTTAAATAAACATTTTTAACAACATTTCAGAGAAAGTTGGAATAGCCTACTGAGGGTGTCTCAGATATGCATGACCCAGTACTGAAGTCCCTTCGTATACCAGTGCTAGCAAGGCCTCTCCTCCCGAAATCTTCTACATCTTCATACCTAATGGTCCTTTAGGTGTTCTCCAGACTTGCAAACACATGGATCTAAGCTGCACATCATCTGAGAACGTCTATGGGGTCATAGGGTTGTCAAGGGGGGTGGTGCAGGCTATTTGTCAGCTTCCAGAGAGTTCCTGTTTAGGATCAGGACCTCAGCGAAATTTAACGAACTTGGGTGAATATGGATCTGGGATCTGGAATGGAAGCTGAAGACCCCCATTCGTTATTCCTGTGGCCTTACAGGTGGGGCGTTTCTAGAATACGTGTTCTACTGGTGCAGTGCTAACTGATGCCTAGGCTAGCTTAACTAATGCTTTTACATCCCAGCTGGTGGACTGGTGATCCTGTGGTCCATGTTTGCTCAATGCCAGGGCCGCAAGGTTGCAAGGTTGCTTAGAAGGGCCCCCTATGCTCCCTCAATGCGGCCTTGTCTGAAGACCACATCGATACAAGCTCAGAAGCGGCAAACCAAATTTCCATGAAATTAAAAGAAGGACCAATCAGGGTGAAGAGGTGTGTCTACAGCTGTCTGACAATGGCTGAGAGCTGAGAGCAATGTCCACAGGACAAGGACCACAAAGCATGGGGCTCCATTTGGGACTAGCTGGGCTTGTTAGATAGGACGTTCCAGGCACAGCGTTTGAGTAGTGGTGGGACAGTGGTGCCCTCTGGAGGTGGAAAGTAGAACTGCATGCTTGACTTGCCAGCAGTATTAAGGTGGTACTCAAGAAAAAAGTACCAACTGGAAGGAATAAGGGAAAACCCACTACTGCCCAGTGTTGTATTTAGAAAGAAATATCCAGACGTCACCACTTTCTTTGCTCTGAATAGATATTCTTCAAATTAGGAGTGACTGATGCTGCATGAGCCACAAGAGGTTATTAATAAACTCTATAATAACACAACAGGGTCTAGCTGGCTTCAGCCGGAGCTCTATCTTCCTCAGCATGGAGATCTTTATCAGACAGTTTCACATAAACACCATCAGATGCTTCAACAGATTGTTGAGTTCACAGTCAAATTCTTTAGACAGGCAAATTACACTGCTGTTCAAAAGTTTGGAATACCTGTTTTTAATATTATTAAGGCAGTTTGTTGAAGGAACATATCAACGCTGCACAATGAAAACCACGCATCTCCATTTTTGTCCGTTTTTAGTTTTCTCCATGGTTTGAACCCTGTAGCTGCTTCTGTACACTGTGTAAATAATTCTGGATGAATGGGCCTACCACCTGCCGTTGAGCAACCGCACCATGTTGGAGACTGGGGTTAGATTCCCGGTCTGGGTGACTATGCTGCGCTACACCAATAAGAGTCCTTGGGCAAGTTAAGGATGCTTTTGCCTTCTTCTATAAAGTCACCAATTTGAAGATGCATGTTTTTCATTGGACAGTGACGATATATATACCCATATGTACAAAATGACCCTGATATGATGCTGATACTCCCCATACGGGCCCCTCACTAGGACTCCCCCTGTCGCTTGCTCCCGAGCAATGCTCCTGAGCAATGCTCCCGACAGCATGACAACCAGCCCATGCCTCCTCTGATATAGGAGAAGTCAGGCCAGGGAAGCTCCCCAGATCCCCGGCTCTGACACATCAGCCAACAGACGCCTGTGCTGGCCAGCATCACAATGGGAGTGATGAGGGGGGAGAGAGAGAGCGCCGTCTACCCACCAAAGGAGAGAGCACGGTCCATTGTGCTCACTCAGGCTCCGGCTGTCGATGGCGAATGCAGCATGAGCCGGGATTGGCACTCACTGTTCTCGGGTCATAGGGTCAGGGCCTTAGTTGGGGGTGAATCCTCGAGGTAGATTGTTAAATTTTTATAGGTGTAACAGAAGTAGCAAAACCCACATCGCTGTTACATACACTGCATCATCTCCAACACTGCTGGTCAACTGGGACCAACTGGGACATAACATGGGAGCACAAGGGGGGGGGGGTGAGCTTCAGGTCATTGGCTGCAGTGTTTCTGCCTCAGCATACCATTCAGTCTGATGAATGGCCTTATGGCCTTTTGTGGCAGTGTGTATGTGTGTGTGTATGTACATTTCTTGGCAGGGTTCCTCCAGTCACAGGAACACAAAGGTCTACTGTAGGGGAAATGTGTGTGTTTTCTCTCTACTGATCTAATCAGGCCAAGTAAAAAATATAATGCGACAGGCTCTCATACAGCAGTTTCCTGTGTCTATTAAAGCCAATGTGCAAATTCCATCATGCTGGGGCCTTTTGCTTCTAGTCTACTTTTTGCCATGGTAGCATATTTGAACTTAAATCAATAGCTGAGGCTGCTGCCCTTCCCATAATGCACCAGTAACTCAACCAAACACACTTCATTTAGGACTTGATTGCATTCAGCGACAAGAGCCGACCGAGTTAGTGCAGTCGGGATGTTGGGTGATCACCACCCCACCTCATCCCTAACTCCACCACTCATTCCAAAAGTATTGCATAAGGGTGCTGCCAGGGGATTTTGGGCCCCACAACTCTAATAATTTGGCCAATTAATAAATTTGTAGAGCCCCTGTAAGCCCCTGTAAACAATACCTCCCTCATACAGTGCCCTCCATCATTCCAGAGAACACAGTTCTTCCACTGCTCCACAGCTCAAAGCTGGGGGGCTTTATACCCCTCTAGCCCACACCTGGCATTAGGCAGCATGGTGTCAGTAGGCTTATGACGCATATCTGCTCCAGAGAGTCCTATTCTACTGGTCATACTTCTCTACAGAGCCTAGACAAGCTGTGTTTCAGCAATGGGTGCAACTTAAAGTAGCTGAATGCATTCATTAGACAGGGTGTCCATATATATTTGGACATATATAGGGTCGAATTAAATGATAATTCTATTGAATGATGATTCAGTTTTCCAGTGAAAAGATCTCCGTTCACTGGCTGACCACTTCCTCCAAGCATCACTGGCATGCAGCATGTGCAGGTAGGCAATATGTAGGCCATGCTTAGCAACGCACTGTCAAAACACAAATGGCACACGGGCACCGAGCAGCAGTGGACTTCCCTGCATTTCTATTTAATCGGATGTTAAAAACAGAGCATTTGATCAGCATATTTAGCTAAAGCTCTTGCTAGCCGGACACATGGCAGCAGCAAAGTTGCATGTGAATGTTCTGCAGCTGACCTCAAGCAATGGTGCGACTCATAGATTAAAAAATGTGATGTGAAACACATTCGTGCAACCGCACATTTAGACGCCACACCACAAACCACATGCTAGCTAGTTAGCTCGCTTTCTCTCCCTCGCTCTCGCTGTTTTTCTGTCCCTCAATCTGTATATCTCTCTGTCTATCTCCAGGTCTCTCATTAGCTGTTTCTCTGTCTATCTCGTCTTCTTGCTCCCACACGTCTGTTCAGTGGAAGTCAAGAAATAGTTAAATTAGTAAAAAATACACTATGTTGACAAAAGTATTGGGACACCTACATAACCTACTGTTCTGGCATCCTGTATTAAACCCATAGGCATTAATATGGAGCCAGCCCCCCTTTAAGGCTTTTCTGCACTATAATCTGAGCTCAGCGCTCGGCCCTGACCCCGCTCGGTAACTTTACGTGGTCTGACAGACACTCTGTGGCTGAGCTGCTCTCTGTGGTTCCTCCTAAACCCTCCCACTGTTTAATAATAATAATACCACTCACAGCTGATGGAGGAAGATATACTAGGGTTTGTATATACTTTGTTACTGGGACCCAGTCAGGCTTCCCAAATGGGCCTCATCATTACAGCCCACCCTAATCTCATATGGGTCCCATCTAGGCCTCATGTGCAGTGTACAACCCAGATAGGGGCCCATGCTTAGCCATGCATCACCCTGGACCCTGGTGATCATCCATATGTGGTGGGGCCATTGTGGAACCCATGGACAAAACTTTCTGATTCCCAGTTGGGATACCCATACAGGCCCCACATGGACATGTCATATGGGCTGCCAACCCGTAGGATCAGTGTTATGCTCAGGAACAAGGAGCAAGACTCTGAAGACAGGGTCCAGAGAAACGGCAACCCCCATGTATATATAAGTAAGTGTAAACACTGCAAGTGGGCCGAGAGCCAGTGAGCAGGTTTCTAAAATATGAACACAATAGAAACCAAAGGCATCTAAATGAGCCAAACGCAGAGTTGTGCACGGGCACAGGTTCACTCCTGCCTGCAAAATCTAGTACCAACCAGGCGCACTTGCTCCACCAAAGTCATTCCATCCAGATCTGTCTACTTCATCACGGGTGAGTCTCCGTGCAGACCTGCCCACTTTCCTGTGCTTTCCTGTACTTCTTCTGCCTAATTGAGGCTTCAGTGCAGCGGTGCCGTGTCCCAAACTACACACTTCCACACTACTACGTAGTGTTTCAACCATTGCCACCATTAAAACTGCACTCATTAGTGTAGCTGCCCCAGTAATGAGGTGTGTGGTTTGGGACGCAGCCACAGTAACGCTACATTTTACAGCTGTAACATTAACAACCTGTTCTGTGAATAAATTAGCGCATGTATGTAACCAAACATGTGGTTTAATACCGAGATCAAGACGATGTCATTTAATAAGCCAGGTTTAAGGATCCAGCGGTTCAGTTTATTGACTAGTTATTGAGTGGATCACACAGCACCCGCGGACACACACCGGCCTTATGCAGACCTCTACTTTCAGCCTTCTGTCATACGTCCATCAAACGTCACCATTTACCCTTAATTTGGGTTTGACTGCAAACATGCCAGTAGGAACACAAAGCAAACCAGGACTAACATCTAACAATGTATGATCTTCTTGCTTGGTCTGGACCAAAAGAACCGAGCTACAAGTATAAACACTCCCTTAAACCTATCCCAAAGGTACTGGATGGAGATCAATCACGGCCTGTTACAGTTAACCCCGCCTATGGGCTACATCTCATGCCTTGCTACTTACTACCGAACTGTTCACACACACTTAGGTCCTGAAAAAGATGTCTGGTGTGCTTGCATAAAAAAAGGTGTATAAATAGTGTGTGTGAAATTCATTGGGGTAAAAATGCTGAGATGCAGTTGTACAAGCCTGTTTACCACCCTGTTATTTAGCTCAGGATAAAACACACAGATTGTCCTTTAAGGTGGGTTTGAGAAAAATGATGGGCTCTGCTAGTTGGTAATTTGGTTGGTTTATGTCATGGTGACAGCCCTCAGCCGCATAGCATAGCATAGCTTAGCCTAGCCTAGCCTAGCTAAGCATTGGGTTTTAGCACTGGAAGAAGAACTGGAAGAAGTCTGGTCATGGCTAGCTGGCCGGCATGCTAGCTTCATCAGCTTCCCTGTGATGCACGACTCGCCTCCAAGTGATGCTTCACCCAGTTGGCTAGCGTTAGCCTCTTGCCTCATTTAGCCTTGCTTCCATTCAAATTCTCCTGAAGTAATCATTGTGTTTAGCCTCTAGACAGTTCGTGGGCGGGGTGTCTGTAAATGTTGATGCTGTAATTATAGCAAGTCAAGACTGTGATGTAAGAGTTTAGGGGTTTTGGAATTGGCCTGTTTTCCAGCTCTGTTTTCCAGCTCTTCTGGAGGTTCTTTTGAAGGAGGAACAGCAGTGTTTGAGGCTCACAGTTTGTCACTTCCATTTACCAAACTTACTAAACACTCTCCTCATTCTACTACAGATAAATATAAAGAGAAATGCAATTTTCCTTTTTAGTGAACCTTTATGCTCCTGAAATATGTGCATATAATTAGCCTATTTCACAAAAAAAAGAAAAAAAAAACAGAAAAGCTAGACTGTGGCTAATGTTCTCTTACGAGTCACTGTGGAAAAAAAGGCTTCCTGTTGCCCCCTGGCCTTGCTTCCAGGAGATAAAGGGACAGTTCCTGAAGAGCTGCCTTCAGCTTGTGCAGCGCAGCATCACTTTACGCGCTATTGAGACGGATGCAAATGAGTAAATAAACTTTGGCGCAAGGCAGAACGGACTCCCTCCCCAAACAAAAGGCAGGAAGCTGGACAGGACGAGAATATTCAGCCTGCCACTGGCACGGGAGACTTATTGTGACAAGAAAGGAAGTCTTTGAGAGGCCACCAGTAGTGAAAACAAGTGTGCATGTGTGTGTATGTGTGTGTTTGTTTTCATACATTTTCAAGACAAAATTTTCAAGAAATTCAGCAAAAAAAAAAAAATCAAAAACAAGGCCAAGATTAAGCACCCTCAGAATGTCTCATAGATGATAAATGTCCTAATATGGTCATTGTTTTCATCATAATTTTCATAATTTTAATTTACAGCATTTGTCAGAATACAAGCTTATTTACAAAATAAACAAAAAAATTGATGGGTAATTATTGTTGGTTATAATATTAGTAGTTTTTCCTTGTTTATAATACATAGGAGATATGTTGCATCAGCTCTGTTAACCATATAGGAGCACTTTGTAGTTCTATAATTACAGACAGACTCCTGTCCACCTGTTTCTGGACTCTGAAGAGGTGGTGCACCGTTCTACTGTGCAGCGACTCCTGCACACATATGACCTTAATGGGAGTCATCAGAAGGACACCTTTCCTGTGACCTCACCACAAAACTCAGTGTCAACGTCTCATTTTGGAAACATTTTTGGAAGTTCAGATAGCAGGTATGTTTGCAGGAAAAGGGGTCAGTGGGGGATTGCATAAAATACCAGCAAATTCTGGAAGCAAACATCAAACATCTCACCATCTGTAAAAGAATAAAAACTAAAATAAAATAAATCTGAAGGTGAAAAGAGGAGGAGCTTGCACAGCAGGTTCATGCTCCTAAACACCCCTAAACTCCTCCACAATGGACTTCCTCAAGAGATGCAAGCTGAAGATTTTGCCACGGTCCCTACAATCCCCTGACCTACACAATATCAAAAATAGATTTTCGATCTCATGTAGATTTTGTTAATGGACCACAAAAGAGCAGTGCAGGAAGACGGAAATCCACTAAACAAGAACTGAAACACTCTTCTCTTAGCTGCTGCAAAAAAAGGTGTTTGAGAGCTGTGATCCTCGCCAAACGAGGGGTTGCAAAGTTCTGGACATTCAGAGTGTCCAAACTTTTGCTTGGGACCTCATATATATCTATTGTGCTACAACTATGGCATGGCCCAGGGAAAGGGGGGTGGCGGCGCGACGGGCAAATCCTGAGCCATGCTGCTTTGCCATCAGCGGCCGGAGTCTGATAGAGCACAATTGGCCATGCTCTCTCCAGGTGGGTAGATGGTGCTCTCTCCCATCAGTCTAAAGGTGATGTTGGCTTTCCTCCAAGGCAAAAAAAGAGGCAGTGGCCTCATGGATTTCACATGGATTGGAGGAGACATGTGTTAAGTCCTTACCCTTCAAGTGTTGGGAGCGCTGCTTGTGCTAGGGGGAGCTACGAACGGGTGGGTAAACTGGCAGAACCAAATGAATTAATCATTAATAAATAAATAAATAAATAATACACAATGATGTAATACATATAATACATATACTGATGAGTCCAAGTCCTTACTTTGTAGAAAAACAAGTGTCTGTGTGTGTGTGTGTGTGTGTGTGTGTGTGTGTGTTTGTGTTTGTGTATAAGGGAGAGAGAGAGTGAAAGAAAGAGAGAGAGAGATTATGTGTGTGTGTGTGTGTGTGTGTGTGCACATTTCCAGGCCACAACCATACAGCAATAGTCATTTAACTGATGGGAGGTGTTGGGGTATTTACTGAGCCTCATGCCTCATGCGGTGGACGGCAGCTTGAGCTGAGCAGAAGCTGAAGAGGAGTTTTCACTTCTTCAAAAAGCAGCTGGTGAGTTTATGACCTCGCGGTTCAATTACTAATGCATTTGTAATATTAATCATCATATCCTACATGGGTTATATGATTTAGGGTATTATAGTGTGCAGTTATTCCTGGGATAAGCGTCATTCCCATAACTGCTTCTTGTCACCAGTGCGGACTGGAATTTCATGGGACGGAAGACTCCGTGTGTTCTCTTTAGCAGCAATGCTCCTTTGTGGGCTTGACAGTAAACTGCGATTGTCATGTTGTCCCAATATCTGTCTTTTATCTCTTTGATCTCTTTTTTCTCTGAAGATAACCTCTCTCTCTCTCTGAAGATAATTCTCTCTTTTATCTCTGAAGATAAAAGACAGCTGTGACATTTGGAGCTTTTTGTTGTGCCTAAATGTGCAATCTCTTAGATGTCAGAAGGTCATCGCTACTGTTATTACGCCTCCTTCTATGTATATATGTCCAAATGTTTGTGGACATGCATTCTAATGAGTGCACATTCAGCTACTTGCACGCAGCTGACACAGATGTGCAACCACACAGACAGCTCATTTAGTACTGCCAATAGAATAGGACTGTGGGGTACAAAGACCCCCAGCATTAAGCAGGGGAGCAGTGGAAGTGCATGTGTTATCTGGAATGATGGATGGTGGTGCTCCATTCAATACTTTTGAGAGCTGAATAGTGCTCTTGTGGCTGAATGCAATCAAATCCACCCAGCAATGCTGTAGCAAAATCTAATAGAAAGCCTTTTTCCATGGATAGTAGAGACAGTTACACAAACAAAAGCAGGATCTACTGTTTTTTTGATACTCTTGATTTCAGAAGTCAGTATGAGCAGGTGTCCCAATACTTTTTACTTTTGTCCATATGGTATATGGTCATATTTAACTAAGCATGTGCCTTTTGGACCATAAAAGTCATTGAAGTGCTCATCTATGCCACCTTTTACATATTAAAAAGGCCTGCTGTTCAAAGTCTGAGGTTTACTGTCGTCGTTAAAGCTCCTGACCCACTTTTACTGACGTCTCCTTTCAGTTTTCTAGTCGCACTTCCAGTACGGGCTGCCTTTACACCTGTGAATGAAACCAGCAGCTGCGTTTTGCACTGCAGAGTGCGGAGGCCCGATGCACACGGCAGACTATCTGGTGCATTGCATAAGAGCGATCCTTAAAGTATGATAAGACTGGAGTTAGACGGCAGTGCCTGAATCCAGAGTAGAACCTTTTCTGGAAGTGCTGTTGGAGTAACTGTCTCTACTGTCCAGGGAAGAAGGCTTTCTACTAGATTTTGAAGGAGCATTGCTGTGAGGATTTGATTGCATTCAGCCACAAGAGCATAAGGGCACCACCCATCATTGCAGAGATCACAGTTCTTCCACTGCTCCACAGCTCAATGCTGGGGTGATTTATACCCCTCTACTAGCCCATAGTGGCAATAGGCTCATGATATTTATCTGCTCCAGAGAGTCCTATTCTATTGGCAGTACTTCTCTACAGAACTAGACACTCTTCAGTGGCCTAATGCGCTACCCCAAAGGCCCAAGGCTTGAGAGTTTGAACCCCGAGCCATGCTGCTTTGCCATTAGCAGCCAGAGTCCTAGAGAGCACAACCAGCCACCATCCCAGAGAACACAGTTCTCCCACTGCTCTACAGCTCAATAGTATTGGGGGGGTTTATCCCCCTATAGCCCACACCTGGCATTAGGACTTGGACTTTTGGACTTGTGGGAAATGTGAGGGGTGGGGTTAGTTCTGCATTCCCCTCAGCGTATTTCCCCACTGTAGCTCAGCACAACTGCTTATGCTTATGATCAAGCGTAATCCACCACTTCCCTAATTCTGAAGCCGATTTCACAGCTGTTTTCATATTCCGCAGCCAAAGCCGGGCGCCAGGATGAATGCGAGTCAGCAGAACGCCTCCCTGAGCTGTCAGTCGAACACCAGTGTCACTTCCGTCCTCTTCCCCTGCCTCTACACTGTCCTCTTCCTGGCCGCCATCGTGCTCAACTGCCTGGCCGCCTGGATCTTCTTCCAGATCCGCAGCAGCTCCACCTTCGTGGTGTACCTGAAGAATGTGGTGGTGGCTGACCTGCTGATGACCCTGACCGTGCCGGTGAAGGTGCTGGTGGACCTTTTGGATTCATACTTGACCATCTTTTAGATGTTTTCCCTATTTAGAGATGCTACCATGGTTGTAGTCGAATGTATTTAATGAGCATGGGTAATTAACTGCGTAGGTCCGGATGTATGTATCCGGAGGTTTGTGCAGCCCAGGTCAAATTAGAGTATATATTTTGAGCATTAAACAGTATATATTTATATATTCTGCAGCAAGCTCTATGAATTTTACCCTATTTGATGCTAATATCGCCCCTCTGTGGAGGATCTTTAGCCTACTACTCGTGCTTCAGAAATGAGTTGTAAATTAGAAAGTAGTGAATGACTATGCTTTTCTTGGCTGTTCTTGACTGCTATTACAGTAAAATCCCACTCTTTAGACGCCGTGCCGTTAATAACTGTGTAATTACGTGTAATAACACATGCTATGACACTGTAACAGTGTCTTCTACTGTACTAGTGACCTATTCCTTAGTACAAATGGGTTGCAGTGGTTAGTAAAACAATGTAGTAATACTAATCCCCAGTTCATGCCTAAAATTACCCTAACTGGGCGAGTCAACCGGCTGGGTGACCTGCGTATTGGCCTTAGAATGGATCTTCTGAAAAACGGTAACAGTGCTACATGAGGACAAATAACTGCGTAATTACATGTAATAACACATGCTACGACACTGTAGCAGTGTCCTCTACTATGCTAGTGACCTATTTATTAGTAAAAATGGGTTGCATTGGTTAGTATACAGATGTAGCAACTTTAGCTTGACTAAAGTGTATCTCAATAGCTGTAACAGCTACGTTTGTGGTTGTGCAAGAGTCAAAACTGCAGCTGTTACAGATGTGTAATTGCAGCAGCTGTACTACTGTATTGTTTATGTACCCGTTGAAAAAAATAGCTGTAGTTACATTGTAATTACTTAGATATTAATATGTAACTGCACGGTTATTATGGTCACTTAATCTAAAGTGGCCCAAATCTTATAGTGTTTATATAAAAACCATGCTAAATATTGTCCCACAACTGTGAGAAGAATTTTCACACCCACTTACTGGAAGATAAAGATAAAGAAGTAAAAATATACCAACTGTGAGTTCAACGCTAAGTTGCTGCCTTTTAGTTCCTCATTTAAAGCAACACTATGTAGCATTTTTACTTTAAAATAGCAGCTTCGCAATCATGTCGAAGCTCCACTGACTGTACCAGGAAGAGTGGCGCTGCTGCCATGCTACGCTGGGTTTGGCATGCCACGGACTGCGGAATGTAACGGTGGAGAAATGTTGGGCAGGACAACGCTCACGAGGACTGCGTAATGCTGCCTAACCCGAGTCATTTTAGTGTCGTCTCAGTCCACATGCTTCTTTACCTTCTTCATTTTTGATGACGGTTCTGAATTTCTCAGCTCGTCCAGAAAAACATGTCCTTTCAGTGGTGGCTCAAAGCAGGATTGTCACTTCTGGACTGTAGGGGGAGCCCAGGAGCAAGAAAAGTCTATTTTCCATACTGTTGCTTTAAAGCATTATTGTCTGGTTGACTATGTCACATTAGAAGCTGTGGCTATTGGCCCAAACCCAGCTTAAAACCTGATATTCATTATATGAGATACACAGTTTATTAGACATCTAGATCTCAACAATAATAATATATACTAAATTAAACAAATAGTAAATATTTAATTAATTAATTAATTAATAATATAAATACATAAATAATTCTGTCCCCTGGTGGATTATCTGTGCACTGCATGCACCAGAAAAATACATCCTAAAATTTTAAATCATATATATTAATTGCTTAAATAAGTCACATTATTTAATGCACCGGGCTTCATGAAAGGGTTCGTTTGAGCATTTTTTTCCCCTGTGAAGGTGCTGGGGGATGCAGGCGTCGGCTCGACCACCCTTCGTGTCTTCTACTGCCGCTACTCCGGCGTGCTCTTCTACACCACCATGTACATCAGCATCCTGCTGCTGGGCCTCATCAGCCTGGACCGCTACCTGAAGATTGTGCGGCCTTTCGGCAAGTGCGGCCTGCAGCGAGTGGGCGTGGGTCAGGTCGTGTGCGCTGTGGTCTGGGCCGTCATGGTGTCCCTGGCCCTGCCTAACGTGATCCTGAGCAGCAAGGAGCCGTCGGCATCCCGCAGCGGGAGGCTGAAGTGCAGCAGCTTGAAGAGCGAGCTGGGCCTGCGCTGGCATGAGGGCTTCAACTACTTCTGTCAGGTGGTGTTCTGGGGCACACTGGGCCTTATGGTGGTCTGCTACACCTTCATCAGCCAGAGGGTGTACAAGTCATACCGCGCCTCAAAGAGCAGCTCCGGCACGGCCAGCAAACGCACCAAGTCCAAGGTACTGTCAAGCTATGCAGAAAGTTGACGCAAGCAAGCAAAAATGGTTGAATTTCATGTTCCACAAATAACAGAAATGTGACAAAAGTGTATGTCTATATGTCGAGAAGCGTACGTGACCACCCGGTGTGAGTTGCCCAGTTAGGGTTAACAGAACTGGACACTAACATTAGTTCAACATGAGATCACCAGTTTCCTTGCTACACTGAATTGTATGTGTTTAACCTTTCGATTGGCAGCTATAGCTAACCTCTAAGTTGGCAGCTATGGCTAGCTATAGCTAAAGCTATTTAGATATGTAAATAGCTAAAAACATACTTTAACATGCATATCAGGCTGTAATTCAAGAGATGGACATGCGGACATGTGTGCATGTTTTATTTATTACTGCATTACCATGACTAATCCCCAGTTCATGCCTAGAATTACCCTAACTGGGCAAGTCAACCGGCTGGTTGACCTGCATATTGGCCTTTTAGAACGGATCTTCTGAAAAAAACAAACAAAAAAACGAAAATGGTGCTACATGAGGACAATTTTATTTGCAAAGGAGCTCAGTGCAGATTGGAGTTGGATGATTGTAGATTAACACAAGTCAGGAATGTCTCTTGGAGCCCCTTCTAAACAACTGCTGATTCCAGAATTGTCAGTTCAAATAACTGTAGACAAGTAATAGTTATTGGGAGGTGGAGCCACTTTGCAATGCTCTGGAAAAAGACCCAAACTGTCATCCTTAGCTGAGAGGAAATTGATTTGGAGAGTCAGGGACAACTCAAGAACCACCAAAGCAAGGCTTGCCATGAACTGGAAGCTGCTGGTACACCATTGTCCCTATCTAGCTTCGCCATGGACTGCCATTCAAGAAGGAACCCACTGTTCCTTCAAGCTTCACTGAATTCTGCTGAATTCGCTAGACCTTTAATGAAAGGTTTCAATCTTGCAGTATCTTTAAACTGGAAAGCTCTTCCTCACACAAAGCTTTATTTTAATAAAGCTAAGATTCGTGGGAGGAGATTGTGTTACATTCTGCAAAGGAGGCTGCTGGACTGTTTCCTAATCAGGAGGGCCAGAGATGGTGATCTCGCACCCAGAAAGGAAGCTTTTTCCCATTCAACAATTAATGTCCTCAAGGAATTCCAGAAAGGTTCTTGAACAGAGGTTTCAACGGAAGGTGCAGCTGTGTGCCATTAGCTTAACAATGGTAGGAAAAGCTATGTTTATTTTAAGAAACCAAATACAATCATACCCTGGAGAAAAAGAAGGGTACATACGACTAAGATTGCCTCCCAGTATGTCCATAGGTCCTCCACTGGCCTTGGTGACGGCCTCACGCATTCTTCACTGCTGTCCACAGACCTCCTATGGTGGTTGAATTGTTTTGTTTAGTGTCTCCACACAATTCCCAGCAGTCCCATGAAACATTCACCATGGTGTTTAAATCTGGTGATTGTGCCATCCATGACCTCTATTGAACTTCCTCACTCTTCAGCCCATCCCAGCACTTGATGAACGATGTGGCATCTTCTATTGTTTTTTGATGTGAAGGTTTCTTCTGGTTATCCACCAAAACAGGAGAGTTAGGGCTGCCAGTGTCTATAAATACTGCATTCATGATAAAATGGGAACTGGGGAGGAACAACTATGACGACTATGTTGTGATTCACACAAGGGATGGACATGTGGACATGTGTCCATGTTTTATTTATTACTGTAATAAAATGACTAGTTCTGTAATACTAACCCCAGTTCATGCCTAGAATTACCCTAACTGGGCGAGTCAACCGGCTGGTTGACTTGAGGATTGGCTTCCAGAATGGGTCTTCTGGGGGGGAAAAAATGAAATGGTGCTAATAATTGTACTAATTATTATTATTATTATTATTGTTGTTGTTGTTGTTTACTACTAATTGTATTAAAGTAATAGTTATTGGGAGGTGGAGGGACTTTGCAATGCTCTGGAAAAAAAAACCCGAACAGCCATCCTTAGCTGAGAGAAAATTGGCCTGGTATGTGGGCCCAATCCTTAACTTCTCAACCCCAAATGACATTAGACACATCTTAGTTTAATAGAAATACTGAATAAATCATAGTGGATACTGAATAAATCATAGTAGACCTGAATAGTTACAAGTGGATACATAATAATTCATAACAGTTACTAAATAATTAATATTGGATACTGAGTAATGTACTGTAAGTACAGGATAATTGACAATATTTAATGATAGTTAATTATTAGTTCATAAATTGTTGATGAATCACAAAAGTAAGTCTAGGGTAAACAGAACCCAGAGGCGACGGGGTCGAAGAAACCAAGCATTTCACCTTACGAAACAAACCACAAGGTTCTATAATTTCATTATTACGTGAATTTTCATGTTCATAATTGACAAAGTTGAGTGTATCTACAAACCTGCTTGAGATCTCTGTGCAGATTGCGGATTCAAACGCTGCCCTTCTCTTCTTCTCAGGTGTTTGTGGTGGTCGGGGTCTTTTTTGTGTGCTTTGCGCCCTTCCACTTGGCCAGAGTGCCCTACACCCTCACTCAGACGCGAGGCTCATCCGCCCACTGTTGGGCTCAGAACCAGCTCTACTTTGCCAAGGAGATCACACTCTGGCTGTCGGCCACCAACATTTGCCTGGACCCTCTCATCTACGTCTTCCTGTGCCGCGTCTTCCGCAGGAAGCTCACTGCCACCCTCACCCGCAAGCCCTTGGCTAATGGAGGGCTGGATTCAGCCACGGAGACGTCTACCAAGCCCGAGATGTCTCAAGTGGTCCATTTTAACAAATCCATCGAGCTCAGCTGCCATTAGAGTCACTTTCAACTGGAGCTGCATTAGAATAATCAGCCTGGTTCATCTTCTCTGACATTGTGGTTACTGGGAACCTTTATTATGCTGATTCAAATACAAGAGAAGGAGTCGAACCTCGCCTGAACTTCAAGGGCCAGGCTACTAAAGCTTGAGGTTGCTCAGGGGCTTGTGGACAGATGCTACATTTCGGCAGTACTGATGTGTTTTCTGTAAGGATTATAATAAGACATGTGTATGAGCAACTGAAATAGGGCCTACAACGGAGCCTTGAGGAACCCCAGAGGTGCTCAGAGAAGGTTTGATTAGTTGGGTAGGAGCTGTTGTAAAGTTCGTACTGTGTTTTGTTTTTCAGCATTTTTTCCTACTGGCATAAAAACGTTAACATAAAATGTTTATAGAATAATAATTCTATAAATAATATTTTTAGAAATATTTCTACTGCTGTGAGAAGACTGCAAGGAAAAGCTAATCATTTTTGTGCTCAGCACAATCACATTCAATTAACTATCTAAATATAAATGTCTAATATTGACAAATGAGCGTCAAGTCAGCGTACTGTTATCTTTGGATTTCCATGTTGTATATTTATTAAATTATGAACAATATGTCTTATAATGAACTTAATTCTGAAACATTTCAAAGAACTTTTCTTGTATATTTAGCGCTCAAATTAAAAAGGGTAGAAAAGGGAGGGAACGTGCAAATTGTATTTATTCTTTCTGTTTTATATATATATATATATATATATATATATATATATATATATATATATATATATATATGGCCATACATACACACATATATGACAACAGAGCTGTCATTACAGGCATATGTTTAAAAATATACATATGTATCATTATACATATCATCTTTTGTCTCTACTGTAAGGATTTCCCAACTTCCCAATTCATCAAAGTACTAGATGAAGCATCACCATCCATCATTCCAGAGAACACAGTTCTTCTTCCACTGCTCCACAGCTCAATGCTGGGGGGCTTTATACCCCTCTACTAGCCCACGCCTGGCATTAGGCAGCATGGTGCCAATAGGTTATTTTTTATTTATCTGCTCCAAAGAGTCCTATTCTATTGGCAGTACTTCTCTACAGGGACTAGACAAGCTGTGTGTATGTGTGTATTTGCCAATCTGAGTCGGCAATGGGTGCAAGTAAAATATGCTGAATGCATTTATTAGATAGGGTGTCCACAAACATTTCGTAAACATTTTGTAAACATAGTGTATCTGATCTATACGAAAGCCGTATATCAGATTTCCATATTACTAAGCAGTGAGGAAGCAGTGATAGAAATATTGAAACTGCGAGCTTAAGAGCTAGCCTAGCTAGCTTCTTTTCTTGGTATGTACATCCAAGCCAAGAGCCGGGGGGAAAGGTAGTGGGCCCTAAAGACCGCCACCCAGATCACATAAACCATGAAGTGCCTTTCGCAAGAAAAACAGTAGTCGTAATACGTTTGCTGGGCAGACACCATTAGTGGTAACAGATATTGAACTCCTTTGTTAATGCCTGCCATCCCGCTAGCTCTCATTTTACTTTCAGTGTCCATTTCCCCATCTGAGCTGTCCTCATCCTTCCACTCCCAGTTTTCGCTTTTATTCATGGCCATTTTCGCCTCTGTCAGACTCTCGCTCCCCCTAATCTTGATGGCTTCCTTGTGGTCACAGCAGTTTGAAGTGGAAGCTACTGGTTGACTCAGAGGAAAACAAATTTAGTGTTGAGGCAGCCTGGTTTCCTCAACATACAGCTGTGTGTTCTGCAGACAAGCCACAGATGGTGGCTCACAGGAGCTGTATAACATAGCATAGCTTAGCTTAGCACTGTAACAAGAGCGTAGCAATTACTGTCCCATTGACTCATAGCGATGTGTAGTGTTGTTGCTGTCCTCTCTGGGTCCTCTCAGCATGGTGTGCAGTTAGCTAGCTGAAGAGACTGCAGCCAGACGGCCGGGTACGCTTTTAGCCTAGCACCCGCTCGCTTTACCAGCTTCCCGGCAAAGCTCACTATGGCATTTCCACAGCTCCACCACTTCCACAGCTTTCCATCACGAACGGGAGCTGAACACACATCAGAAAGGAACGCACTGGCTTATTCTTTGACCTGTAGGCCAAACACGAGGAAGCCAGACAAGCTAACCGGCTGCAGTCTCTTCAGCATGCTAACAGTGAGAGGACAGCAGCACTATCTGAAAGAATGGAATATCTGGAATAAGTACAAAGTGGTCAGGTGGTCAGACTCTGATTTGGCACAGGAGGTCTTCTGAGGACTCCTTGTTTGACCTATAGACCCCACGGGCCACATCCTCAAATGCCCTTCGTGCTAACACAGCCCTGCCTACGTCAGGGATTCTAGATCAGGATCCTCCACCTGATTTCACTGCCGTTGTCGTTGACTTCTCTGCGATAAACTGTCATAAATGGCCCTAAATAAAATAGGGCCTACAATTGAGCCTTGAGGAACCCCAGAGGTGCTCAGAGAAGGTTTGATTAGTTGGGTAGGAGCTGTTGTAAAGGTCGTACTGTGTTTTGTTTTTCTGCATTTTCCTACTTGCATAAAACTTTAACATAAAATGTTTATAGAATAATAATTCTATAAATAGTTATTAGTATATTTATTCAATTATGAACGGCACATCGTGTTAACACAGCCCTACCTACGTCAGGGATTCTATATCAGGATCCTCCACCTGATTTCACTGCCGTTGTCGTTGACTTCTCTGCTATTTTTTATTTTATTTTAATAATACAGGCATGCACCTGGGCAGGTACTACCCTACAAATGTATGCAACATGCCCCAGAGGAAGAATTGACAAGTTCCAACTGTTGCAACAGAGAAATGTGATGCTTAGTGTGATGTAACTCAGGCAGGGTTTCGTCAACAAAAGGATTGCAAAAGCCTCTGAGTGGGCGACTTGCTGGCATGCATGTAAACTTTCCATTCATATAGAAATGTGGGGCAGTGTGGCTTTGTCTTGTTTGTGGTGACGAATACACATGACAGGAAAACACCGAACGCTTCAGATCAGGACTAAAATAGCCTGTTATGTATTTCCCGACTTTCCATAACCCGCTGCTGCACAGGCAAATTTGTTGAAAGAGGTTGAGTCATAATAAAACAGCCCCATTATTAATTATTTTTTTATGATGAGAAAATGTCATAATTACCTCCACTTACCTAACTTCATCTGACTTGTTGCTAGGGTCATATTTCAGGGACTTTTTTTTTCTGACCAAAGTGCACTATATGTCCAAATGTTTGTGGACACCCCTTCTAATGCAAGTGCACACCGACACACACACAGCTTATCTAGTACATTGCCATTGGTGAGGGTAAGGGTAACGTGCCATAGTCTTGTGTATTAATGGACATAATCTGCTATGGAGACTCCTGGCAGCATATGCTACAGTATCCACCATGGCTTGGCTATGTCAGTGTTCTGTAGCTGGGTTATTATAGGCCTCTAGGCCCTTGTCAAAAAAAATGGCCTCCATGTATGCCCTCTGTCTTAGTAATGGGCCAGCAGTGGATCCTGTCAGTTGTTCTTCGCATGCCAGCCAGTATCTCGCCACCAAAATGTTGACGCCTGCAGGAAAGTGAATGCTCACGTCTGCACAGTCATGCTGTTTTCATTTCCCTTCTCCTAATCTTGCCCTAGCTTGTGTTTTTTCCATGCCTGACTCCGGACTTTTTTTGTGTGCGTGTTGTAGTTTTGGTAGTTCTATGGATGTAAATGTGCGAGCAGACTGCTGGGAACTGCTTAACCTGTCAGGAACCGATGCTCCAAAAGCAGAAGATATCTGCAGATGAAGGGTTTCGCTTGTTGCTTGTTGGTTTTCGACCAAGTTTACATTCTCCATACGAATAAATACATTACATGAGTTGCTGGAATTTTTTTTTCAGTCAGAAGGACACTCTGTACACATGCCTTTCTGGACAAGCTGGGAGATGCATGTGGACTGAGGCGGTAGAGTCATATTTCAGTGACTTTATTTATTCTGACCAAAGTACACCATGTGTCCAAATGTTTGTGGACACCCCTTCTAATGAATACATTCTGCTACTTTAAGTTGCACACACACACACACACACAGCTTGTCTAGTCCCTGTAAAGAAGCACTGCCAATAGAATAGGACTCTCTGGAGATGACCATAAACCTATTGGCATCATGTTAATTCCAGGCGTGGGCTAATAGAGAGGTATAAAGCCCCCCCAGCACTGAGCTGTGGAGCAGTGGAAGAACTGTGTTCTCTGATATGATGGTGATGGAGCTCCATCCAGTACTTACATTGGGAAAAGTTGGGGAGTTGGGGATGATGAGGTGAGGTGGTGATCATCATCATCCAACATCCAGGGCTCACTAACAATGCTCCTGTCTGCTGAATGCAGTCAAATCCTCACAGCAATGTGCAGTGCCTCTTCAAAATCTAGTAGAAAGCCTTCTTCCCTGGACAGTAGAGAAAGTTACTCCAACAAAAGCAGGAATTTAATACCCTTGCTTTTGGGAAACAGTGAAACAATAAATGAGCAGGCGTCCCAATACTTTTGTCATTTCGTCTATCCACACAATTTGGCGAAATATGGTGTGTGAGATGATAGCAGTTAGTTGTGTGTGTTATTTCTAGGTATGACTACAATATGAGAGTCTACTCCTGCCCTGACCTGCCTCAGATGTGAACAACCTTTTTGTTTTTTTTATGATCCTGTGATGTCAGAGACGGATTCAATGGAAGTGGCATTTAATTCCCAGCGTTCTGTAAGTGGCCGAGGTGGTGAAGCGTACATTCCCCTCAGCCAGCAACACCACCAACACAAGACCCTGCTTGACATGTTTCACCACCACACTGATGCCAAATGTGTGTAGGTGTTTGTGACGTAGAAAGAGGGTTTTGTGGTTTGTCTGCCAGACTGAAACTTATCGCCATTATCACATAACTTCTGAACCTGCATGTATTTCCACTCCTGGTTCCCCTCATTCCCAGATACCTGGAACTGCTGGTGGAGACCTGTTTGACTTACAGATCATTTGTTTTTGGGGGGGCAATTTATTGGAAACACCGCCCTTGTAGCTCCACCTTGCTTGTAACTTCCATCAGCGGTCAGTTTCAGACCCCAGAGCCACCTCTGGTGGTGCTATTAATATATCAGTGATACTGATAGGCTGATGTATTGAAACACTGTGTGCTTGCACACACACACACACACACACACACACAGTACTATGCGCTGCCATATCAGTGTAATTGCAGGGCCGCCTTTGGGCCTTCCAAAAATAAAGTCTTTGGGCAAATCCCAGCGCAAAGCTCAAGACAAGCCAAGGTAATGCTTGTAAGGCAGCTTTATGCAAGAATTGGCATTTCTTGCAGCTGAGCTCCCCCTACAGTCAGGAGGTGGAATTCACGCTTTGAGACACCCCTAAAGGACACTCTGTACACATGCATTTCTGGACAATCTGAGAGATATACAACCGTCACTGATAGGTAAAGAAGCATGGGGACTGAGGTAGATCTTAGGCAGTATAGAGGACTCATTCCTATATGTCCAAATGTTTGTGGACACCTTTTCTAAGGAACGCATTCAGCTACTCTAAGTTGCACTGATTGTTGACACAGATGTACAAATGCACACACACACACACACACACACACACACACACACACACAGCTTGTCTAGTCGTTGTAGAGAATACTAACAATAGAATAGGACTCTCTGGAGCAGATTAACCGAATGAATCTATGCTGCTTAATGCCAGATGTGGGCCAGAGGGGTATAAAGCCCCCCAGCATTGAGCTGTGGAGCTGTGGAAGTACTGTGTTCTCTGTAATGATGGTGGAGGAGTGCCATCCAGTACTTTTGGGATAAGTTGGGGCATTGGGGATGATGAGGTGGGGTGGTGATCAACATCCAACATCCTGACTTCGCTAATTCATTCTTGTCACTGAATGCAATCAAATCCTCACAGCAATGCTCTTTCAAAATCTAGTAGAAAGTCTTCTTCTCTGGACAGTAGAGTCAGTTACTCCAACAAAAGCAGGATCAACTCTTTTTAATAGCATTGATTTCAGAAGAAGCAATGAACGAGCAGGCGTCCAGATACTTTTGTCATATTACACTTGCTGTCATAACGCGAAGCTGGCCGTTGTTCACTACATTATATCCTAATTTCATGATGTACGGACCAATAGAAATGCTCCAGAAATTCCACGGCCTACTCTTCATCATAACGGTGCATTGATGAGGCTCCTTTTGGGTGGACGGGACGGCCTTCTATTGCGATGCTGGGGCTAGCCAAATGCTCCAAGCACATTCAGCCATCCAATAGCATTAGTTAGCAGCCTAGGTAATTGGTAGGACTAGGAAATGATTACATTCCTAAAAAAAGTGGAAGAAGGAAGTCCAAGTACAAAGCAAGGGTTTCCAATAAAGTGGCCAGTGGATGTATATTTCCTGTATGTGTGTTGCTGAATGTGTTCTGCGTATGTACTCTGCTTTTGAGACTGGCAAAGAACCATAATATGAAAATAAGCGAGATGTTAACCACCACACCCTGATTGGAATTTGAACAGATCCTGTTGGCTGTGTGTTTAGGAGCTCATAGTCTGATAAGAAAGTTGACAAATGTGGCACGCCTCCAAACACTGTCACGTTCACAGATTGCAGTCCAGACCTTTTCTGACTTTACTGCTATTTACGTCTCTGTGGTCTGAGAGCTGAACCTAGAAGAGCTCCAAAATAAGGTGAGTGAATCACGTGATGCTTCTAATACAGAGAGCTGAGCTTCTTGACAGGCCAGGGTATGTGTATGGCGTGTTGGTCGTCTATGAGGGTATATGGCTTGTTGGTCGTCTGTGAGGGTATATGACTTGTTGGTCGTCTGTGAGGGTATATGACATGTTGGTCATCTGTGAGGGTATATGACTTGTTGGTCATCTGTGAGGGTATATGACATATACACGTCATATACCTGTGTTGGTCGTCTATGAGGGTATATGGCGTGTTGGTCATCTATGAAGGTATATGGCGTGTTGGTCGTCTGTAAGGGTGTATGACTTGTTGGTCGTCTGTGAGGGTATATGACTTGTTGGTCATCTGTGAGGGTATATGACATACACGTCATATACCTGTGTTGGTCGTCTGTGAGTGTATATATTGTGTTGGTCGTCTATGAGGGTATATGGCGTGTTGGTCGTCTATGAAGGTATATGGCGTGTTGGTCGTCTGTAAGGGTGTATGACTTGGTCATCTGTGAGGGTATATGACATATACACGTCATATACCTGTGTTGGTCGTCTATGAGGGTATATAATGTGTTGGTCATCTATGAGGGTATATGACATGACATGGTTGAGAAGTATAAACACACACCATTCTGACTCCCTATTGGTTTATGAGCCATCCATCACACCTGCACACGTCCCGTCACTCTCCAGCGCTGATATTACTGAAATGCTTCATTTTCAATGGGCAGATCTGCAGCTGAAACAGGAGCCTAGTGCAGCCCAACATTTTTAACATCAACATTTTAATAGATCATTCTCCTCATTATGGCTTTTAGAGAAATGGGTTTTTGGGGAGGGGGGGGGTAGTGCACTATAGACCCCTGTGGCGCGGCCTAAGCTTTCAGTCTTTGTTTTCCTTCCATTACTTTTACTTTTCTGCTTGAAGTCGTTCTGAAACCAGTACTTTTACACTTTTACTGGAGTAAAAAGCTTCAGTTGATACTTCAGCTTCTATAGAAGTGTTATAAACCCTCGTATCTCCACTTCTACTGAATGAATGTCAATACTTTAAGGACGAACGTGAAGCTGGTAAATGCTTAAATCTTATGATTCCACGAGTACCGCCTAATGGGCCGTCCGAGGCTGTAAGCAGATCCGTTTGGCTCGACAGTGGGCCTGTCTTCCACTACAAAACATTTACTAGGAAATCCAGGACCTGTCTGCACAAGCTCGCACACTCACACACACACACACACGCTCAGCTGCGGCCAATATAAAATTCGTCATAAGCTTCACAAACTTCTTTGGAAAAGCAAGCAGCTCAGGTTTCCACTCACACTCGTACTTCCACCCAGACCACAGAACACGCATGCCAGCAGTTCTACACAGAGATCCAGGTGAGCCAGCTTCAGTCTCTCTAATGCTGTTATTATAGACTGCTGTCATCAAGATCAGGACATTGTTTCCTTGTAACCTGGTGTGCATTTTTAATTTCTCTTAGGACCTGACAAGTAGAAAACCTAAACTTAGTCTTCGGAAGCCGTTTTTGCACAAAACAATGTTCTCATATGAGGTCAAAGGGTCAAAGTCATGGTGCAGAGAAGCAGAAATGGAATGTCCCCATATGAGGACGCTGGGTCTCAAGAGGTTTAATAACCGTGTCTGTATTTAGCAGCTCGTTGAGGGTGAGGAGTGTTTAGCAGCCCAGTCTTGAATCTAATGCTCTTCTTCTTCACCGACACCGATTTTGCCTTTAAATTCCGTAATTAATCGACAAAAGGAGAGAAACACATCTTCGCTGTTTCACGGTTCTAGGTTTCTAGGCGTATTTTGGGAAGAACCGCCAGGCCAGTCGAGTACAGTCTAGTTAAAAGGCAAATAGCGATGTTAGGGACTTTTTGACAGCGGTTATAGAAGCTGTAGGTCGAGCTCGCTCGTAGAAAAGCGAGCATGCTGAGACAGGCTGTCGTTTGGTTGCAGCCTGAGAGATTCTGTCAAAAGCAATCTTTTACTCATGACAGCGTAACCACACGCGGTACACTGTGTATCGAGCTATGCTCTCTTCACAGTTCTGTAGGAAATCTAGTTTAGCGGCAGGTTTCAACCTAAACAGATTTTATTCTTCATTCTTTGTCAGTTTTTATTTAGATTTTATTTTAGATTTTACTTTATTTAAGTCATTTTGGAGCATTTCTATTGGTCCGTTCCTCATGAACTTCTACCGCAAGGTAAAAAGAGCAACTGCCAAAAAAAACCCTGAAACATAATAATATAAAATAATAATTTAATATAGAAAATATTGAATATAATAAATAATATAAACTAATATAATAATACTTTTATTTTCTGCTTTGCTAGTGAATCTCAAAAAAAGAACAGCACATTCCTTGAGGGTACAAACAAATTTCTAGATATTTTCTTTTTTCATTATATATATATATATATATATATATATATATATATATATATATATATATATATATATATTTGTACTACTTACATCATTACCTCATTATTAAATGAATGACTAGTAATTTACATCCTCCCTCTGTACAATAACCACAGTTGATAAAAGAAATGTAATTAACCAATTAATCTTTGTTTACTAGTAATAAAGGTCCCTTGATCCTTCCACGAGGGATGGATGGCTGATGGCAGACAAAACAAAAAAAATTAGCAATCGTGAAACTTTCAGAATTTTATATCAACATTTCATTGTTGTAATTTCAGCTGAAATCCAGAATCTTCAATTGAATATTTCATTTGGACAGTTTACCTTTTTGAATGATATTATGAACGGCCAAGTTTTTTTTATGATATTCTAATTTTATGAGATGCACTAGTATACACTGAAAAATGTACCATGAATATATGTGTTCTTATATACGTGTAAATATTTTAAATATTTTGAAATTGTCTCAATTTTTGGCATTTTTAAAAATTCTTTGACTTAACATGAATCTGATCCAGTTGTTCTTTACATAGTAAATGTTCCTAAATGATGTTTAACTCAACTTAGTTTAGACAAAAATGTAAAATTCTAACTCCTAACACTGTCTTTACTTCTGAATATCTTCTGTTTGCAGGTAAAATGACTTGTAAATATACATATAAATATACAATATAAAATGGCTCAAAGTTATAAGTTCTTCCAACAAACTGAAGCAGAGAAGAAGGCAGATATCTTAGACACGGAGTCTAGACTTTAGAAAAGTCTCCTGCTAAGACCATGATATCTGCAGTGTGACTGACTGTATAACAAAAGCGTGTTTACATAGAAATGCTGGAGTGCTTCCACTGTACTGCACATGATCCTTACAGTGACCTTCACTGAACGCTGTTCCTGCGAACAGAGGCATATCCCGAGCTACAAAACACGTCTGTTTGAGAAATGCTGAAATTCTGTAAACATAACCATCTGGAATCCAGTCTGGATCTTTGAACACATTCCCTAAAATGGCTCAAATCTGAATTCATGTAAACAAGCAAGCCTGCAAAACAGCAGCGATGAGACATTCAGGACCAGGCCGATTTCAAAATGAGGCAAGAAAAAAAAGGAGTAACTAACAAAACATTACAATAATAAACAGAAACTCTGAGATATCCAACATAAAATGCCACCAAAACACAAAAATGCACAAGCATTTTGACCAGAAGACCCAGCGTACGGCTCAAATGTAGCAATACAGCAAACATCTAACATCAAGATGCTTTCCTGAAACTGATGAGAACCAGTAGCACCGCATTTTACATCACAGGCTCAGTGACCTTTATTACCTACAAAGAAAACAACCGACGTGGTTCAGCTGTTCTCATAAGTCTCATACATTCTCCTAATAATAAAGATGCTTCAGATGTAGGGTGGCTATTGTTTGGTTTTCAAAAAAGAGCAATCAGGGACACGCGGGCGTCCGGTGTGGTTAGGATGTTGTGGCTGGAGGGCTTCAAGCAGGCCTTTGCTGTAGGACCATTGCAGTGTGTGTGTGTGTGTGAATTAGGGCAGGTAGGAGTTATGCAAGATGCAAGTACATGTAGACCAATAGTGGTGATGAGAAGGTGGGACTTAAGCAGTTTGACCAATGGTTGATGTAGATGTAGGTACATGTGGACCAATAGTGGTGATGAGAAGGTGGGACTTAAGCAGTTTGACCAATGGTTGATGTAGATGTAGGTACATGTGGACCAATAGTGGTGATGAGAAGGTGGGACTTAAGCAGTTTGACCAATGGTTGATGTAGATGTAGGTACATGTGGACCAATAGTGGTAATGAGAAGGCGGGACTTAAGCAGTTTGACCAATGGTTGATGTAGATACAGGTACATGTAGACCAATAGTGGTGATGAGAAGGTGGGACTCAAGCAGTTTGACCAATGGTTGATGTAGATGTAGGTACATGAAGACCAATAGTGATGGTAAGAAGGCGAGACTCAAGCAGTTTGACCAATGGTTGGCGGCTGTAGAAGCAAACGCTGACATGAAATCAAAGAAAATCCTGGACTTCTCTACAATGACTAGACAAGCTGTGTATGCTGTGCATTTTCACATCTGTGTCAGCAATGGGTGATTACTTAAAGTAGATGAATGCATTCATTAGAAGAGGTGTCTACAAACATTTGGACATATGGTGTATGTTAGTAGAATTGGTGACAGTTTATGCTACAGGATAATTCACAGTCATGATGATAAACTTTTTCTAGCAGCTGATGGTAACACTGACACTGTATGTGATAGTATTGGACATCTGTAGTGTGAGTGATACCACATAGGATAGGAGATTTCTACACGCTGTGTGATAATGCTAGCCTTGCTAAATTACTTACAGTTGACTAGGGCAGCTCTATCAGGGCTGAAATTTCATCAACTGACTCGTTTCAAAGGTGGCATCTTAAAGAACTACAGAATGACTCACTCTACTGCCAGTGTTTGTCTATGGAGCTTACATGGCTATGAACAAGCTATAACTCAATAATTAGGAGGGGTGCACACATACTTTTGGCCACTTAGTGTATTGCTAATTGTGTTTACATCATTTACAAATCCATTGGTATTTGTGGGCTACCGCCTCCCGACATAGGTCCAGCCACCCCACCCTAAGCTACCTTGTCAGATCAAATTTGTACCAGTACAGAAATGTGTCAAACCAGTTGTACCACAGCTCATGCACTGGTTTCAACCTTAAGTAATTGTATGAACTTTTGTTTTCCAGTCATGGCTCCTAACTGCTCGAACGTGTCGTCTCCTCCCGTGCCCTCCTTGGTCTTCGCCTCGCTTTACTCATTGGTCTTCGTGGCTGGCCTGCTACTGAACTCCATGGCGGCATGGGTGTTCTTCCAGATCTGTTCCAAGAGAAGGACCTTTGTGCTGTACCTGAGGAACATGGTGGCAGCTGACCTGCTTATGACCCTCACCCTGCCGGTCACCATCCTCAGCGAGGCCGGTGTGGGACCGTGGTGGCTTCCGGTGTTGTCTTGCCGCTACACAGCCGTGCTCTTCTACTGCTGCATGTACACCAACGTCCTCTTCCTGGGCCTGGTGGCCCTGGATCGCTACCTGAAGATCGTGCGGCCATTCGGGGGCAGGTGCGGGGATTGCCTCTACAGCTACTCCTTCACTTTAGCCATGGCCGCTATGGTGTGGCTGGCCATGCTAACCCTGTCGCTCCCCAACACCATACTGACCAACAAAGTAGCAACGGTGGAGACAGCACATTCCTGTAAATGTCTGAAAGGTGACCTGGGGATAAGGTGGCATGGAGCGGTGGTCTACATCAACATTGGGATTTTCTTCACAGTGTTGATCATCCTCGTAACGTGCTACATGTCAATCTTCAGGCACATTCGGCGCTCCTCGGCCCAGTTTGTGAAAGGGGGACCAGGAGGCCAGAGGGATGCCAAGTCTGGACACAATATTCTGGTGCTTCTGGTGGTGTTTTTCGTGTGCTTTGTGCCTTATCACCTGTGGAGGATCCCCTTTACTCGCAGCCAAACTCAAAGTTCCTTCTCCCCGGAAGTGGAGAGCATACTGTTGAATGGGAAGAAGGCTACGCTCTTTCTGTCCTCCTGCAATGTGTGCTTGGACCCCATTATTTACTTCCTTATGTGCAAGTCTTTTAGAGGCAAGCTAGCTAAAACTCTAGGGCTTAAATCACTCATACAGAAATCCATCTACTCTCCCATGTCTGAGAGGAAACAGATTGTGTTGCGTTTCAAGGAGAACTCATCGTCGTCATCATCATAGCAGAAAAGCTCATCCTCCTGCATGAGGACAGTCTCCGTACATGAGAGAATATTTGTGTGGACAGAAATTTGATGTTTTAGGATGACCTGGCAGCTGTGTAATATATGTAAATACTTTATTTATGCTATGAACCTTATATCATTTATATCACTGTTGTTTTTTATGACAATTTTAATTGGGACTCCTGCTCATTCATTGTTTCTCCCGCAATCGGGGGTATTAAAAAAGATTTGATGTCTCTACTGTTAAGAAAAGGCGTTCAGCCATAAGAGCATTAGTTAGATCAAGGTGTTGATCTCATCCCAAAAGTACTGGATGGCGCACCATCCATCATTCCAGAGAACACAGTTCTTCCACTGCTCCACAGCTCAGTGCTGGGGGGCTTTATACCCCTCTACTAGCCCACACCTGGCATTAGCCATGGTTCCAACAGGTTTATTATGTTTATCTGCTCTGGAGGGTCCTATTCTATTGGCAGCACTTCTCTACAGGGCCTAGACAAGCAGTTCGCTAACATGGGAAATGTGTTTTATGTGTGAAATGTGTGAGTCTCAATTGTGTACTAATTAGTAATACTAACTAGTTCTTGAGAATACAGTATGTAATATAGATAAAAGAGGCAAAAGCTTTTATTTTGACACATGTATACTTAGAACCGGTTGTTGTTTGAGCATGGTTTTGATTGACACCATTATCCCACAATGCAATGCAATGGGAAAGGAAACGAGAGGAGCTACTCACATTTACATGCTACATAACATAGCATCACTTCCTGTTAGTACAATACATTAAAATTGTGTGTACCAACCTTCGGAACCCTATTAAGATATTGTTTATAGTATACAGTCCATAGTATTTACCCATTAGTATTAGTGTGTAGTTCACAATTGGGACGCAGCCTTTGTTTGTTATGAAAGACGTGCACAAGTGTGTCGCCTATTTAGTAAATGTGCACTTAGATATTTGACTTTTTGTTAAATGTAGGCTCTATACTGTGTGAAAAGTGATGATTTATAACACTGAGAGATAAACTGTTGATTTCCTTATTTGCTTATTTTGGTATTTTCATAATACAGCAGAGAGAATTTGAACTAAAGGTACTTACTTAACATAGACTCCTTTTCTGGAGTATTATTGGGTATTTCAGAGCTAAAATGGACAAATCAGAGACTTCAGGCTTATTATGTGTTCAGGCTTGTGTATTTAAAAGCAGGCACATGATCAACGAGTAAAGCTGCATTCTCAGCGACATTTCTGTGGTAATGGTGTGACTTGGTCTGTACCATTTTATACCATGTGCATTTGAGGAACAGTGGTGGCTGAGCATTTAGAGCTCCAGGCTATTGATGACAGGGTCTTGGGTTTGACATCTGGGCTCTTAAGCTGTCGGGCCTTTGAGCAAGGCACTAGCGTGTATGTGTGTATGGTTAAAGACCAGAGGCCAAATTGTAATAATGGTGAATATGGTTCTCTGGTCTTGTCATTGGCTTATGTGATTGCAGTACGTCTCTAAAAATAATTAAATATGTATTTGATTACCCTCTACAGTGTCCCCCTTTGCTTTTGTGTTCATTATAATATCTCAAATAACAGTTAAATACGTATATTAAAAACTCATACACAGCATGTATGGGACTGAATATGCTCAGGCCTACTTTCACATGTTACAGTGCTGCAAGAGAGCTACTCTGTAAAAAGCTTACATCACTTTCCATAATTTTAGACGCCCATGATATTCCACGCTTTCACATAGTATTAACACACTCTGCAGAGCTCGCACATTCCTCTCCTCGTCTTCCTCCTCCTCATGTCTTTCGCCCCTGAGGCCACAACACCCCTAAGGTGTGGTCTGTTGCGAGGAATGTTATCAATGAGCTCAAACAAGGTGAAAATGCAGAAGGAGATCTCGTCATAAGCCGTCCTGGTGCCGTTCTCAAACAGGCACGCGAATGCAGTGAATGGCGGAGCCCCATCAGACTGGAGCTCCAGGTAGGCCAGGTCCGAGTAGGCGCTTGGGCCTTCGAAGATCACCCATGGCCCTCTCCAGCAGTCCGGGTCCCGGGGCTGGATGTTAAGGTACAGGCCCAGGTCATGCCGACCAGGACCGGTTGGGTGTCCATATACCACCCATGTGGGTGTCAGAAAGTTCTGGGATGGGCCAACAACCGACGATACACGGCGTAGAAGGTTGGGGGAGTTCTGGAGAAGGTTCAGGGGGGCCGGGAAGCCAACCACGCTGCCATGGCAGCCGTTCCTGGGCTCGGCGAGCTTCTGGACCAGCTGGCCTCTCTGGAACACAGCTCCATCGTCAAAGCTCAAGGCCTGAACACGGTGTCCTAGGGTACTGCGGGCATTACAGTACAGCACGTTGGTCCCGTCCTCCTCGTCCACGGACACCATCTGACACTCCACACACTCGGGCCCTGGCACCGCCTCACCGAAGCGCCACGCTCTCCCATGCGTGTCGCTGTGGAAACAGAAGGAGTGGGGAGTGGTCATGCACACCTTGCCGAAGCACTCCTTGCAGTCTATGTGGTAGGCGTAGGCTGGGATCAACAGGCGGCCAGACTTCAACTGGATCCCGTGGCCTGGGCCAAGGGCAAAGGTGGCCCACTCTGTTGGCAAGAAGAATCAGAAAGTCGATGATCTGATATTCAGTATAAGGGCTGCAAACACTAATCAATCAAACTGATTGGTCATTAAACCGGATACCCAGGAAAACTGGCTATCAGAACAGCCCCAGGAACTTCTTGATACCTTTGATGGTGTCTCCTATGACTTTCTTAGTGAGGTCCACAGCAGGACTCCAGGTCTTTCCGTAATCATTACTGGATACATAGCAGAGCCTGGTGACGTTCTTGCCCGTCACCAGCTGGTACGCCTCGGTGGTGTGACCCAGGACGGCGATGAAGAAGAGGAAGAGTGTTCCTGTGAAGGCATCATAGACGGGGCAAGGGTTCATCGAGCGATGGCCTTTCAGACAGGCGGTGCTCAGCACTTGCATGTCTTCCCACTAGACTCGAGATGGGAGGGAAGTGGGAACGGTGAAAAACTGCACACATACACTAAGGTAGGACATGCAATTTTGCAGCATTGCTGTGAGGATTTGATTGTATTCAGTAACAAGAGCTTTAGTGAGGTCAGAATGTTGGATGATGATCACCTCCCCACCTCATCCTCCCTACCCCATCCTCCCTACCTCATCCTCCCCAACACATCCCAAAAGTACTGGATGAAGCACCAACATTATTCCAGAGATTCCACAGCTCAGTTCTGGGGGGGCTTTATGCCCACACCTGGCATTAGGCAGCATGGTGCCAATAGGTTCATGTTTATTTATCTGCTCCAGAGAGTCCTAATCTATTGGCAGTACTTCTCTACATCTCTGACCGCAATGGGTGCAACTTAAAGTAGCTGAATGCATTCTTTAGAGGGGTGTCCACAAACATTTGGACATGTAGTCAAATATAATAGTATGTCAACTCTCTCAAATCAAGCAAGCAACTGACCTCCACATAGTTCCTGTAAAAGGTGCCCTTGCGCATGACGAGGAGATGGGCCTGGGAGTCTGCAGGGCTCAGCCTCTCCTCACAGAAGGCCAGAAAGCAGGAGGAACGCGGCAGGAAGATCAAAGCCGGGATGCGGTACGTCACTCCATTCGCTTCCTTCCGGAACAGCACGGAGCGGGCAGGGAAGTAGGACTGGGATCCCATGGTCCAGCGCTGGTCATCCGTGACAACACTGAAAAACATACGAGCCTGTTTAATGCTTTAGTGATCTGACCTGAGGCATTGGAAGTAGAGATACTACTGCCAATACCAACCTACTGCAGTAACAGCCTCTGCTCTTCTGTGAAGACTTTACACCATGGGCCCTATCTTACACCCTGCTACAGGCGCGTTGCGATGCTCGTGGCTATCTCACACCCCCCTGCCCCCCTTCCTCCTGCGTCGTTAAACAGTGACGCTGCTTACGAAGATATCTACACCGATGGGTGCGGTGGTCTCAAAATGAGGGGTGTTCAGGTCAATTTCTGCTACGTATCTTGGCAACGGAACACACAGGAGGAGCCCCACTGACTGAAAACAGCCTAGACAGACGTTCGTCAACAGTCAGACGTTCGTTGCTATCTTGGTAGTGAATTGTCAACACAGGCACATGCAGCCCAACGCTCGTAGCCCCACCCCCCCACATGCATTACGCCATTAAAATAGCAATTAGCCAGAGACAGACCGCACCTGGCTCTTAAAGGCCCAAAAAAACCACAGCCGTGATTCATTAAGAGACTCAGTACGTGACTTTTGTGAGTTTATGTCCAAATGTTTGTGGACAAACCTTCTAATGAATGCATTCAGCTACTTTACATTGCACCCATTGCTGACACAGATGTGCAAATGTACACTAAAAAAGCTAGTCTAGTTCTGTAGAGCAGCACTGCCAATAGAATAGGACTCTCTGGAGCAGATAAATAAACATCATGAACCCATTGGCTCCATGCTGCCAGGCGTGGGCTAGTAGAGGGGTGTATAGCCCCCCAGCATTAAGGAGCTGTGGAGCAATGAAACTACATGTGTTCTCTGGAATGATGGTGGTGGTGCTCCATCTAATACTTTTGTGATGAGTTAAGGAGTTAGGGTTGGATGAGATGGGGTACTGATCCTCCAACATCCCAACATGACCTCACTAACGCTCTTGTCGCTGAATGCAATCAGATCCTTACAGCAATTCTCCCCTCAATATCCAGCAGAAAGCCTTCTTCCCTGGACAGTAGAGGCAGTTACTCCAACTAAAGCACCCTTGATTTCAGAAGACGCACTGAATGAGCAGGTGTCCCAATACTTTTAGTATGTATATACATATCTCGATCCAAATCTCACACTGCCATCAATCTCCTCCATCAGTCTCCTCCATCAGTCTCCTCCATCAGTCTCCTCCATCAGTCTCCTCCATCGTCCATCTTAACTGTGAAAAGTGCTGCACTTGCAGAAGTTCTTTTGGAAAATTACGTTGCGTCTTTCCCTGAATGACCTGTCCTGTGCACACAGCCTGAGCGTGAGGACCAGTGTGTCATGGGTCTAGAACAGTCAGAGAGGGCATGACCCAGCAAAAAGAGAGCTGCTTTCAACACACAGTCAGCATTCTCTTTAAAAGCAGGAGGCTGGCAGTGAATGGCACAGAGAACTGACCAGTCAGTAGGATACCATGACGAGACTGCGGGATCCAAGGATGCAAGATAGACAGATATATATATATATATATATATATATATATATATATATATATATAGATAGATAGATAGATAGAGATAGATATATAGATATATAGATATAGATAGATATATATAATTAGATATGTAGATATATAGATATAGATAGATAGATAGATAGATATATAGATATATAGATGTAGATAGATAGATATATAGATATATAGAGATAGATAGATAGATAGATATATAGATATATAGATATATAGATGTAGATAGATAGATATATAGATATAGATAGATAGATATATAGATATATAGATAGATAGATAGATAGATATGTTATTGCACATAGTAAGATTATTGCGTGTTGTTTACAGTGGTACCAGGAATGGGAAATCAAAAGTACATTACTCAGTACCTACTATTAATAATTCAGTTAATTATAATAATAATTACAATAATTCAGTGCTTATTATAAATAATTTGTTAACTACTATAAAGTATTTAGGCACTATTATATACGTTTTATTAAGAAATCACCATAAATGATTTAGTACCTACCATACATGAACTGCAATTAATATTGAAAATATGTTATAGTATAAATTACTCAATTTCTACTATAAATGATTCTGGACATAATTAATTCAGTAGCTACAGTAACATTATTCAATACTCCTTGTTAAATATTCAGAAAATACTATCAATTATCTAGTACCTACTACTCAAAATGCAGAAATTACTATCAATTATTCATTAACTGCTCTAAATTATTCAATATCTACAAATTAGAAACTATAGTCAGTGAGCTTTATAAATATTCCGTAAATACTAATTAGAATATAGAACTTAACCGAATTTACTGGCAGCTAAAGATTACAAATGCTTTACAAATGCAGTATGTCGTACGGCGCGTTTCTCAGACAGAAGGAAAGGCAGAGTACTTACAGCACGGCGGTAAGATGCCACTCTTGACACACTCCCGGTCAGTTTGACAAATGTTTGAGGGTGAGAAACTGAGAGCGCAAGAAAATGTGTGAGTGTGATGTGTCAGGTTGGGGGTGGACGTGAAGCGGGTGGGGGGGGTTGCACATGCACAATAAAGGCATGGTCTGGATGACCTTGTCTATTAGGTAGTGGCCCATTCAGTGTCACGCTCGCATATTTGTGCAGTGACCCAGAAATGAGCTCGACTCATCAGAACTACTGCGTCCAGTGAATCAGCTATGAGCAGCCATTGTGTGTACACCAATTATCTCTTCACAAACACACTGAGTGTGTGTGTGAGTGTGTGTGTGTGATAGATAAAGAGAGATGGAGTGAGAGATATAGAATGGTACAGTAAACAACCCCGGCAATGCACAGGACCTCCTCAATGCTTTGTTGGTTCTTTGCACAGTGAACAGTTTGAATTGCATTTTTTATTCAATCAAATGGTTCTAGATTGCTCCAAGAAGGCCACTGCCTTCATTAAAGAACCCTTGAGGAACTATTTTTAGGCCGAATGTACATACACAGAATATAGAAAGGCCCATTTTCTCCTCCGGCATAGTCCTACTCCTTGGACTCTGGAAAATGCATCAGGCTTGTTCAGACGTTTCTTTGAAAACACCTGGTGCTGGATTTTGGGATGAGGACCCAGGAAAGGTCTTAAAGGTCAAATCTGTGCAGGTGTCCTGAACAGTGCACCACCGCTCTGGAGCCTGCTATATCTGTCTGAAGGTCTTTTGCAGGGGTATATCCGTCCTATCAGCAGTTCTCTCGTACAGTCGAGTTCTTGGGCCGTTCCTCAAGCACCGCTCCACTCAAAAGCTCACATCTAGCCGAGCACAGTCCGAACGCCCGGATGTGTTCTTGTTCTGCATCAGGACCGGACTTGTCTGGACTTTAGCAGTCCTACCAAGTCAGTCCTACCAAGTACAGCAGTCCCAACTTGGCGTACATTGTATTGAGAACCCCCCCCCACCCCTCCTTATCCTGACCCCCCTGAATGATCATTTTTCTCTTCCAGCTGATCCAATTACATATTAGCTTACTATTATATTTAATTACTACAAGTATTACACATGATTATTTAAATAATGCTAAGAAATACAATTTAAAACAAAACTAAATGAACTAGCTAATATTAATTATAAAATAAACAAATACGATTTAAGCTGATTTATCAAATTTTACAAATTAAATCTATAAAGTTTATTTAAATATATAAAAAAATATCAAATATATCTTAGTTAATGTACAAATCTGAGTTTATCGTTTAACTGCTCAAAAAAACACCGATATTAAAACTTAGCTAGTGTTTTTAACGTTGTGCGCCTGTCGCGCGTCTCTGGCGTCATCAGGGCGCGACGGCGCGGTAGGGTGTACACACGTGGGTAAACTGCAGTGGACAGAAGAGCTGATCGTATTCAGACACTTTATTTTAGTACCAATCTTCTGGTTCCCCAGCACGAGGAACACGCCACACCCCTGACTGACCACTGGTCATATCAGGTAAATGAGGAGTGATGCTGTTATTTAGCTAGGTTGCTAACGCTAGCTGGATCAGTGTGTGTGTGTTTTGCAGTCAGAGCAGAAGAAAAGTGAGGTAAATATGCTGAAATTCACAGAACTTAGAACTTAAACGTACTAATTTAAGCAGTTCCGTCCATTATAAACCGTAATTCCTCAGAAAAGTAGCAAAACTGGGGGGTTTAGTGAGTTAGAAGTGGTCTCAGCTCCTCAGCTTCGCTCTGGAAAGCTAACGGCTAATAACAGAAGTTAGTGCTAACCACCTGCGACAGCTGTGTGGGAAATGTCGCAGGAACGTTGTGAGGCGAGCTATTCTTACGTCCCACGTTTTTAGAGTTTAATGGCCTTATAATTATTATTTTTTATTATTATTATTATTATTATTTCTATCACATTTCAAGCTAACCTTCCTGCAAACGTTTAAAAACGTCGCTAAACGTCCCTGTAGCATTCTCTCTGTGACAACAAGGAGCGCGCGGTAACGTTGCCACAACGTTGTGGCAGCTTATTGCTTCGGTGCCGAAACGTTTTCTGCTTAGTGCTCTCAACGTTGTCACAACGTTAAAATGTAATTGCATAGAAAGTTGGGACAACCCCAGCCAACGGATGACGTTAGACGAACGTTTAGCAACGTTTAAAAAAAAAAAAAAAAAAAAAGGTTGCAGGAAGGTTAACTTGTAACGCAACAGAAATAACATTTACCAGGAACGTTCTGAAAACGTACAGCAGAGAAAATGTTAATATGGTGGGATTAAACGGTGAGAATAAACAAATTAACGTTTTAGGAACGTCTGGGAAATTGAAAGTTGTTAGCAACAGGTGAGGATCATGTCTATTAATGGCACCTAGAGGGCGCCAGGTTGTCACAGATGGGGATGTCCCACACCGATCCAGTGACCCTCAGAATATAGTTGGCGCTTTTGGGCTACGGCTCCGTCCCAATTGCGTACCTTACACTAATGCTATAAGGTAGATACTATATGCTAATTGGATTGGATCTGGATTGGATCGGGACGTCCATTTGTGTTGACACTGATTTTACGGCAATGTAAAGAGCACCAACTTTTGGGAATTTACCATCATCATCATCATCATCATCTTCCCTCTAGTAGCCGTGGTTCACACCTTCACCCTGACACCTGCAGGTGAGAGCCCTGGTCAGCAGCAGCAGCAGCAGTAGCAGCATGGCCCAGAGGTGGAGCGGAGTCCATGGTTCCCCTGTGCTGTGTGTTGGGGCTGCGGGGGGACCCGACGGTTTGTTGGCCTCTGGTGCCGAAGGAGGTGAAGTGACTGTTTGGACCCAGGAAGGGCAGCCTCTGGCCCAGCTGCGCCTCAGCGGAGAGGAGGACGTCACCTGCGCAGCCTTCTCCCCGACGGCCCCAGGGTTGCTGTACGTGTCTCACGGGGGGTCGATCAGCACGCTGGACCCTCGCAACCTCGCCGGGCCCGTGGATGAGCTGCGGGACGTCGGGGAGGATGAGATTAATTCGCTGTCGGTGAACGAGACGGGCACCTCGCTGGCTCTGGGGGACGATTCGGGTGCCGTGAGGGTGCTGGACCTGCAGACGGGCAAGGTCAGCCGGACTCTGCGCAAACACACCAACATCTGCTCGTCGGTAGCCTTCCGGCCACAGAGGCCGCAGAGCCTCGTGTCTGCAGGACTGGACATGCAGGTGAGGGTGCTGCGATATGAGTCCGTAAAGTTAGGGCACCCCAAGAGATTTGAGCGCTTAGATAAATGGCCAAAAGTATTGGGACACCTACACGTTACGCATACAGTCGCTTTTTTGACATGCTGTTCTATAAACCCATAGGCTGTGTTAATATGGAGCTGGTCCTCCTTTGCTCTAAGCTCTACCAGCAGCAGCAGGTCTGGAGCTCTGCTGCAGTTACTGAGTCAGTTGGAGGCTTTTCTGCACTCTGCTCTGAGCTCAGCACTCGGCCCTGACCCCGCTCTGTAACTTTACGTGGTCTGACAGACACTCGGTAGCTGAGCTGCTCTCTGTGAGCTGTTCCTCCTAAACTCTTCCACTGTTCAATAATAACACCACTCACAGCTGATGGAGGAAGATCTAGGAGGGAAGGTCTAAATTTCACCAGCTGACTTGTTGTTGTTGGTGCAGCAGTGTCTCCTATTACATACAGAACCACGCTGGAGTTCAGTGAACTCTTCAGAACCTCCCGTTCTTTCACTAATGTGTGTAAGAAAGGCAGACTGCAGGACTAGAGGCTTGGATTTATACCCTGGTTGCATCAGGAAAGAAAAACACCTGATTTTAATGATTAAGAGGTGTCCAAAGATTTTTGTCCATATAATGTACCTTAATAAGGCCTCAAACCTTAATTAGCTTATTAGGGCTGTGGCTTTTTCATAGCCTTTGTTAGGAAAGACAAGATATTGCAAAATTTTAAAGCTTCACGAAAATGCTGACCGCGTCCACTAACTTTTGGACCAAGCCAAGATGTTGCAGTGTTGCCCTCTAGTGGATATTAAGTAGTAAAGGCTCTGTCTTCTGTTAGGGACTTGTTGCCTTATTTGTTCCTGTTTGACCATTTATGCCTTACATAATATCAAAATCTAGACTCAAAAATCAGACACTGACAACAAGTTGTTAGTGCTGGTATTTACTAATATTTCAGGGTATAGTTAGCATCAACACGCAGATGTACTTTATTTATACATTATTATTATTATTATTGCAGTTTTATTTTATCTGTTAAACTGCAGGTAATTAAATAGCTGGTAAACATCAGAAACTAAAGTTAAATTAATGATAAGAGTCTCAACAATTATCTGAATCTATGTTCTCATACACAAAGTGGACATCCACTTTAGTAGTTTTTATTCTTAATATAATTGTTGATATTAAAAAATGTAAATGTTATACGTTTTATAACTTCTGCTCTCAAAGATCGTACAAATACACCAGTCATTTTTATTATAAAATAATAATTAAGTCAAATCTCAAAGGGATTCACATAATTAGATGAATAACATTTAAATCAACATTTATTGTAAACAAAACTAAAATAAATAAAACATCAAAGATCAACATAAGAGACCTAATTAGGCAATTGGAATATTAAAATCAAAGAGATTTAAAAACAAAAAAGAAAGATATTATATGTCCAAATATTTGTGGACATCCCTTCTAATGAATGCACTCAGCTTCTTTAAGTTGCACCCATTGGTGACACAGATGCAAGAAGTACTGCCAATAGAATAGGACTCTCTGGAGCAGATAAACATCATGAACCTATCATCACCATGCTGCCTAATAATGCCAGGTGTGGGCTAGTAGAGGGGTGTAAAGCCCCCCAGTATTGAGCTGTAGAGCAGTAGAAGAACCGTGTTCTCTGGAATGATGGTGGTGGAGCTCCATCCAGTACTTTTAGGATGAGTTGGGGATGATGAGGTGGGGTGGTGAACGTCATTCAACATCCCGACCTCACTAATGCTCTTGTGGCTGAATGCAATCAAATCCTTCAACAATGCTCTTCCTCCCATATCTAGTAAAAAGTCCTCTTCCCTGGACAGTTGAAACAGTTACTCCAACAAAAGCAGGATCAACTCTTGATTTAGGAAGGAACAAAAATGTTCCCACAAGTGTCTCAATACTTTTGTCAATTTAGAACAAAACATAGTTTTATCTAACTAAGTTTACAGCAGCCGTTTGTTGTGGTCAAGAAAAGAAGCCTAAGCCTAAATGTCTCTTTGGTCTTCAGGTGATGCTGTGGAACCTTCAGAAAGCTCGGCCGGTGTGGACCTACAGCCTGCAGGAGGCAGTCGAGGAGGAGGATGGGCACCAGCAGAGAGCAGGCCAGCTCTTTAACCCTCCGCTGGCCCACTGCATCAGCGCGGCTTCCTGCGGGAACGTGCTGGCGTGCGCCGCCGAGGACGGCCGCGTTCACCTCACCCGCGTGGGCTCAGGGTCCAGGCACGAGCAGCAGGGGGCGATAAAGGCCCACAGCCAGGGTGCGTCTCAGGCTCACTTCATCGGCTTCCTGTCCCATCCTTACTGGCTGGCCACTGGAGGTAACGATGGAGTGGTGGCACTGTGGGATCTGAGCGAGCACCCCCTGGTGGCCGGGGAAGGGAAGAGTCAGGGGCCCAAGGTCAAAGCAACGGCCCACCGCCGGAAGCCCAAAAGCAAAGCCAAGGCTAAGCTTCAGAACCACGGAGATGCCAAGGTCGACGAGGAAAAGACAGAAAAGCAGAGTGAGGAGGAGCTTTCAGGCGAGGCCAGCGGCGTAGATCCACACCAGGAGAGAAGCACAAAGACTGGACCCAGGCTCAAATTCAGTCACGAGGACAAGGTGAACTGGGTGTGTCCAGCTATGCTAAAGGGCCAGCCTAGCCTGCTGGTAGCAGATCAAAGCTCTAGCTTATCTGTGTACTCTCTGGCTGGGCTATAGCACCAATCACCACATCGGTCTGTGGACCTTCAGGACTTGATTTAGCTTTATTTATATATGTCCCTGGCGGGGCAGCCGAGGGTGCTGGGAGGATCTGTGAAATGTGCGACTGCAAAGGACTGAATTGGGACCCTAAAAGTAGGGGTGGGCAATACGGCATCTGTTAATGAAAGTCTGTCACAGTGGTCAGTGGTCTTCTCCTCAACCCCTCTCCTGGAGAGCTGCCCTGTTCCACCCTGGCAGTGATGCAGAATTTTTAGTGCACTAGAACAATCCAACAATGCACCACAACAGGTAGTGTACAAGAGATGTACCCTATCTGACTTTAAATACCCATAATTTGAGCAGTGAGCTCCCACACAGGTCTCCAAAATCGTGAGACACAACCTTGTGGAATTCTGTTCTCTATGACCGTGCCCTATATAGTAAGCTGGAATTTTTTTTCACATGTAGGGGACAGAGAATAGGGCACAGTAGTAATTAGTTAGATCAGATGAAGTGAATTGGGGCCGGATCCAGAGCCTGAGTAAAGGTAGCTCTGCAGAAGATGGGTTGAACTGCTGAACCTGCAAAGTGGCAAGCAGCTGATTGATGGCCAATGCAGATGTGCAATATTTTTGCATATCAATCATTTTTTATATATATATATATATATATATATATATATATATATATATATATATATATATATATATAACCTTATAGTAAACTAGGAGACTAGTTGTAACTGGTGATTAAAAGCTGTGGTACATTTCTGCAAGCTCAGTTACTTCATCATAGAGCTGAAGCCGAAGAGTTCACCGTGGTATGTGGATTGGACAAGAATGAAAAAGCCTTCTTGATGGAATTTCACTGGAAGTCAATGTAAAAAGTTATTTTTGGAGCATTTCTATTGATCCATCATGAAATTCTGACAGAATGTAGAAATTCTAAGTGTCAAATAAGGGAAAATAATGTTACATGACCTGTATTATGAGGTTTTGTCATTGTCCTGCATTAACTAACTGGGTTTTTAAGCTTTGGATTTAGGGACAGTAAAGACTAACTGGTAGAACTTCACACTAAATCAGTTTTGTTTTCAGTGCACCCTAACAATCCCACAATGCACTGCAATATATGGAGTTATATAATTACTAAAAGTTTGGGAGACTCAAGGACAAACGCCTCCTCCTCTTTACTACACATTATAAAGTCACTCCTCCTGATGGTCCAATTATGCTCAACCTCTGCCTGGCAAAGGAGGTATCTGGCTTCAGGTCCCAGCAGCCCTGGAACTCCGGCCCACGTTTCGTCTACCTTGCCTCAGCCAAGCGAGCGTGGTCTGCACTTCGCTAAATAACGTACACTAAACGCATACTGAAATACCCATAATGCACAGTGGTCACACATAACGAGGTGTCTGAAATCGCATGTTCCTTTGTGGTGAACAGAGCTGTTTTGGGAATAACTGGCCGCTTGTATGAACACACGGTAACAGTCCGCCTATTGGTGGCGCTACTTTATGCTTTATACATCAACAGTGACTGATACAAATGGCTAGAAAACCAGGTGAGCTCTATCTAATAAAACCCACCTCCCAGATGAAAAAAATATATATATAAATTAATAAAATAAAAGCCTGAAAACAAACCACAGAAAACGTTATTCATTTATTTACAGTTCAATCTGCTGCAGAACCAAAACTACCCTGTCAGCTGGATCTCAGCTCTAAGGCACGAAGCAGACATGGACTAATAAACGACAGAGTAACAAATGACCTGTACCTTGACCAGTCTCAGCATCTGCCTACAAAAATAAATAATATTTTATAATCTGAAAACAACCATCTAAAGAGATGGACTCCTGGATCTCAATCTCGCACTTTATGCAAATTAGCAACAATCCATTTAAATTTGGTCAGCTGGGAGAATTCAAATAAGCTATAGTTTTATAAAGACAATACTGACTAAAGTTAATAAAGGAAAAAAATACATATGCAAATACATGCATTAAGAGGGAGTTTCTGAAAGGGACACATAGCCACGACGACAGCGCTGAGGAATACGGCAGATCAGTCCATCACAGCTTGGCCAGACTCCTCTCTAAAGCCTCGATGTCGGCGTCCTCGTCGCCACCCTTGTTGCCACGGGCACTGCACTCCACAAACTCCACCTTCATGGGCAGCTGAGAGAACTCGAAGTCCTTCCCCCTTTTCCCCAGGTACAGCACCGCTGTCCCATCCGAGCCATCCTGAGAGGTGAGGGCCGCAGAGCGAGTCATCCTCAGAGTGTTCCTGCAGGGACAGGCAGCTTCTTGAATAGTGGTTCACTGTACTATAATAATCAAGGCAACATCATCATCATCATCATCATCATCGGTTGTTGGTCATTTTTCACAACGGGGTAAAAATGGGCAAATCACACCAGGTTAATGGAAGAGAAAAAGACCAGCCAGAAAACGTGAGGTCAAATTTAAGTGGTTTAACAGACCACTGGTGACGGTTGGCTGTGGCATCACCTGCAACAAGCAATCAGCAATCTCCCGATGTTAGGACCGATGCTCAGACTGCTGTGTTTATTAGGCTCTGGCAACCCATGCCACTCCACAGTATGATGTGATGCAGTACTTCTGATTAAGTTCACTGAATAATTATGTAGTTCTTCATCGGCTGGATCAGAGGTGCTCAGTCAAGCAATACTGGAAAACAATGTTTTTGTGATATTATGCTGCAAGCAAACGGGCAGTTTTTCAGGACAAGCTAATTAAAATAAATTGACAAATAAATAATTAAAATAAATAAATTGGTCCAAAAAAAATAAATAAATTATATATATATAATCCATGAAGGACATTTAATTCATTCATTAATGAATGGAGGTTAAAGTTAGACCTGAATAGGAACATTTCAGGCTTCCAAATGCACGACTGTCTGGCTAAAGGACATGGAAGTAAAATTGTATGTGAAAGCTCAGACACCCCTGCTCAGATCAAGTGAATATTAGATCTATTATATCTAAATCAGATTTTTTTTTTATTATATTTATTATTATTTTATATGTTTTAATTGTGTATTATTCTATTACTTTATTTAATTATTATAACACTAAATGTAACATTTTTAATACATATAAAACAAACTGTGACATCCTATTGTTCCCTAATGGGTTAAATTAAGCAAATAATCAGTAACTCTGACCAGGGGTGCACAAACTTTAGTAAGTGACCATATCATTTACAATTGTCAGGCATCCTCATTCGCTTGCCAGCTTACTTCTGCAAATTCTGTTATTTAACATAAACAATAAACTCTAATATGAACAGTCTGATTGTGCAGTTTATTACTAACGAAAGTCAAATTTGGGAAAGTGGACACTCACAGCTCCTTCTCCAGCTGCTGCTGGATCAGTTTGGCGGACTTTGCCATGGTGACATCTACAAGAAACGGGAGAAAAAGAGTATTCAGCTCTTGTTCAGAATCACCTTCTGAACACTTTCAGAAAGTGCAAGCTGCAGTTTGTGGGTTCTTGCAGAGCCCACGCCACCATGCTAATGGCTTCGCAACATCTAAATAACCACAGAACGTTAAAAATGTCAAGACGCAGAACACAAACCACTTCGGGTAAACGTGTGAGTGTGTGGGGGGTTTTGTTGAGCGCAACAGCTCTGCAACACTGTGCTCAGACCTTGCTTGTTGCACGCAATCAGCAGAGCTGGGGCATTCCTGGTCACCACGCTGTCCGTCAGCAGGGAGTACAGCAACTCAGCCACGTCCTTTACCTCCTTCTGGAAGACTGCGCTGTCCACAACGAATACGATCGCTCTAGAGTCCGAACAAGAACAACAGTCAGCCATGCGTACTGAACCATAAGAACTGGGTATATAGCATATTCTGGCTTTCTGGATCAGTGTTTTAGGTCTACACTGACTTCAGTACAGTATGACTTGATATGCAGGCAACTACATCTTGGCCATTTTATCAGAAACACCTCGTATAATGTAGATGGAATTTGTAGATGTGGAATTACAGACACCCGCTAACAAGCCAATACCACCTCCGAGCTGTTTTTAGAACTTTCCACCATCCAGTTAACACCTGCATCTCCTGCATCTTCAGCGGATCTACCTGGCAGAGGCCTTGAACTTCTCCAGGAACTGAGGCCTCAGACTTTCATGACCAGGAAGGTCAACAAGAGTCCAGGTGGTACCCTGCACACAAAGAGACATAAAGACTGTGTGACATATCATACACTGACCATAACATAACATTAAGACCTGATTATCTGGATCCAGTGGTCACTCTCAAAGGGTTGAATAGATTAGGCAGCGAGTGAACAGTCAGTTCTTGAAGGTGATGAAGGTGTTGAAGTTGGAAAACTGGACAAGCAGAAGAATTTGAGTCAATTTGGCAAGACTGACCAAACTGTGACGTTGTAGACAGGCAGGTCTTGTGGGGTGTTCCTGCTATGCAGTGGTCAGTACCCACCAAAAGTGACCCAAGGCAGGACAAGCAGTCAACCAGCAAAAGAGCCAAGGGCGCGAAGGGTTCACTGATGCTCAGGGAGGCCCCAGGCCGTAAAGGATTTGCTGCTAAAGCCTTGGTGCCAGATACCACTGGACACCTTCAGAGGTCTTGAGGGGTCAGAGCTTACACAATATTAGGCTGGTGATTTTAAATGTTAGGGATATCCATGGGTATGGAGACATCGTCTATGGGGGGGGAGGTCACCAGTATGACCAGCTTGACCAAACGTGTCCACCAGGATGATCAAGTGGGTCGATCGTAATGACCATGTTTGCTGACAAGCATGTTTGTCACCAAGCTGGTCAACCACTATGATCAGCTTTGCCCAAACTGGTCAAGCTGTTCAAACTGGTAGACCAGCCAAGCAGCCCCCCCACCCCCCCACACCATAGACGTAGTCTCTATACCCATGGACATCCCCAACATTAAGACCACCCGCCAAATATTGTGTAGGCCACCAAAACAGCTCTGACCCCTCAAGCAGCAAATCCTTAATGGCCTGGGGCCTCCCTGGATGCAAAGGTGCGTTTTTTTTTTAACCTCTGGATGACCAGCTGCTTTTTAACCACCTTGTCCATCAATGACCAGCTTGGACCATCTGAAACCAACTCCCAGAAAGTCCAGATCACCTTTACCACTGTCTTACCCTCTCATTCTTGGTCCTGTAGGACGCACTGTTCTCAGAGATGGAGGTCTGAGTGCTTGTGAACCTTCCTGCCAGAAGCTGCAGAGACAGAAATGACCAGTTAAAACCCGCCAAAAATAATCAATAATTCGGACGATGAGTTTATTAAAATAACAAAACGTGGGGAAATCTCTCCCTCACCCGACTGAAGAGAAGAGTCTTCCCTGCATCGCATAAACCCACCAACAGCACGTTGCTTCTCTTCGTCTGGGTACCGAAGACAAACTTCAACAACACTGCAAAGTAGACATACAGCTTATTATTTTTAAATAATATTTTTTCATTTTAAATTTTAATTTTTTTTAACTGAAAAGTAAAAAAAAATAAGTCAAATAAAATGTTTTCATCGTAAAAATTTAGCTTGCTAAGCTAACGCACTTCATTTCCTGTGAAGCTGTTTTTGCCCGATCTACCAGTCATACGGATCCACCTGTTAGTCACTCCCGGCACTACGTGTCAAAGGCTATGCGTTACCGATCAGGTAAATCAAACGTCGCACGCAGACAGGAGTGGAAAAATGGTGCACCAGCCTAACGTAAACCGTGCCGTTAGCTTAGCATACTTACCTATTGTTATTATAACCACAGCTAAAGCGACGAAGACCCCGATCAGAAACTTGGGGTCCTGCTCTACTATTTCTTTGACCAGTGAGTCCAGAAAGGGCTCGGAAGAGAAATCTTCCAAATCTAAATTAATCTTCTCGTCCATGGCGGGGCTGCTGTCACTGAGGGACGGAACACACACGTGTACTTCCAGCCCCAGCAGACATGCGCAGTAGACACACCACAGCACACAACTGCATCCCAAATGAGTCGCTGCTCCCTTATGAAGTGCACTAATGCCTAGTGCAAAACAACCCCAACCTAGGTTCTGTCGCCTCCGTATTTAATATGTTTAAGTACAGAGCGTTAAAGAGGTCCCTAATAGTATTTATCACTCAGATCTCCCTCGATAAAGAGGCATCCTGTATCAAATAAAGCTTAAAGAAGCGCCTACCATGTGCCCTATATAGGGAGCAGAGATCCATTTGAGATGGAACCGTCCTCGGTTTAGGGATTTCAGCAGAAATCGTAGAAAACAGAAAATATTGTGTTTGTTTCTTAAATAAATTTTATATTAAGGCAGATTTTGCGTCAAAATATAACTTTTATTCATATATTTCCACATTGATTACTGAAAATTATTGCACGTAAAAAAAAAAAATCGGAACAAACTTAAATATAATACTGCTTTAAATAAGTAAATACTGCTAGCACGTAAAACCCTTGTATCTCCAAATTGGCAACTTTACAGAATAAGGATAAAAAAAAAAAAAAACTTCTTAACTTTCAATGGAAGTCAATGTAAAAAGATTTTATTTCACGTTATTTTAGAGCATTTCCATTGGTTCGTTCCTCGGGAAATTGTGTGTAAATGACTTAAAAACAGCAAAAATGAAAAACTGTAAAAATGGAGATACAGGAGATACAGTTTGCAACTGATCAGATGAAATAGAATGTACAATTAAATTAAATTAAATTAAATCGTAACTAAAAGTATACTTAATAGTATTGTATTTATTAAAATATTTATAATATTATATTTTTAAAGTGTGATCAAATTTACTTCATTAGATAAGGGCATAATACTTGTGTTTCCTTTATTATTATTATTATTATTATTATTATTATTGTACATTCTTTGTCCATTTATCACTTAGGTACTGCCAATTAACCGTAATTACTTAATTGGCACTGCCAGGGTCTCAACATCAACGTCTCAGCATCGCTTTGACAATGATGAGGGGAGAGAGCGCCATCTACCCACTCGTCGTGGCAGCACAGCTGAACCACTCAGAGCGCCAAATTATTATTATTATTATTATTATTATTATTATTACTATTATATTTACAAGTACGACCTAAATTTGCGAAAACGTAGTATGTTAAATACATGTAATTACAATTAAGGGCATTTTTTTAAAGAGGGGCGCGTGCTTCATTCTAAGGTAGCTAGCTAGCTAAAATAACAGGTTGGTAAATAAGCATAAAAGACACACTTTGACTATTTTTACATACAATAACAGCCTAAATTCTCAATATATGGTACCTTTAAGAGACATTTTTAACCAACTTTTATTAAATACAGGCTGATATTCGGAGGTAAATATCATGCTACAGATTTATTAGCATCATACTTTAGCATTATCGCCCAACTCTAAAACACCCCACTAAGGCAGGAGACAGGAATGCAAACTCGGGTGTGTGTTTATATATGTGCATTTGCGCGCGTGCGCGTGTGTGTGTGCGTGCGCGTGTGTGTGTGCGTGCGTGTGTGTGTGCGCGCGCGCGCACGAGAGCTTTTTTTTTCGCCATAGTTTCAGACACATCTCATTTGCAGGTTTGCGGGCTCTGCCGGCGCGCTCTCACAGCCTCGCTGCTTTGGTTCCCTCCACCCGAGAACCTCCACCGGAGCGGAGAACCCAGACCTCGCGCCCTGCTGCGTGAAGCTCACGGGAGCGCGCGGAGGAGACCCGGACGGCGTGCTTGACTACTTGTGGAGCGATGTTACGGCGCGCGCTATGGCTCTGCTTGTGCATCCTCGTGTGTTGGACTGGATCTGCTCTCGGGACCGGCTTCATCTACCAGTTCCCGGGACTGACGGTGCAGCACGTGAGCTCCGAGCAAAGTGCGGGACCACCAGCTGCGGGCATTAAGTCTCAGCGCAGGTATGGACACGCGCGCGCGCGCGCGCACACACACACACACACACACACACACACACACACACACACACACACACACACACGTTGTCATGTTGTTGGAACCATATTAGAGTCGACAACAGCGTGGTGGTGGTAGTGGTGGTAGTGGTGGTGGTGGCCAAAAGTATCCAGACACCCCCTCTGATTAGTGCGCTCTGCAGTTGCAGGAGCTTCACGTGAGCCTAAGGTCACCATGAGGAATAATGAGGAACTCTCTGGAATGATGGAGATCCATCCAGTACCTCTGGAGGGATGTTTGTGATCCGGACCTAATCATACAACATCCAAACCCGACCTTAGTAGAGTTCTTGTGGCTGAACGCAATCAAATCCTTACAGCAATGTTCCAGTATCCAGTGTACAGCCTGCCCCGAGGAGCAGAGGCTATTACTGCAGCAGAAGGACAGACAAGCTTCTTGTTGATAGCTTTGATTTCCAAAGAAACGCTGGATGAATAGGTGTCTGCAAACTTTTGGACACATGGCGTGCTTGAGGAGTTAGGAAGTCAGCTTTGAGCAATGGGACGGTCACCAGCCATCAGGGGCATTTAATATCCAGTCTCCAGCACCGGCAATCATCTTCAAAATCTGGACAAATACATTTTTTTGGGGGGGCTAAACTGTATGGACAAAAGTATTGGGACACCTGCTCATTCATTGCTTCTTCTGAAATCAAGGGTATTAAAAAGAGCTGCTTAGATTGTGGAGCAGGAGCATTGCTGTGATAGTGAGGTCAGGATGTTGGATGACCCTCACCTCACCTTATCCCCAACTCCCCAGCTATTCCAGAAGTACTGGATGGAGCACCATCATCCATCACTCCAGAGAACACAGTTCTCCTGTTTCTCAGCTCGGTCCTGGGGGGCTTTATACCCCTCTACCAGCCCATGCTTGATTAGAGCTGGCGGTTCCTGCTAGGACAAGTAGCTGAATGAATTCAGTAGAAGGGGTGTCCACAAACATTTGGACATGTCGCATGTTTTTGTTATGCCTTACCATGTCCCGTATGCCCCTCGCTACTCTGAATGAGCTTAAAAATGCACGGTTTAGGCGAAGTTTTTAGCCTTTTGTTAGGGGGCGGGGCGTATGTAAATTTTGGGTGTATAAGACTGTGATGTAACAGTTTTGGGGTTTTGGAATTGGCCTGTTTCCCAGCTCTGTTTTGGAGGTTCTTTTAAAGAAGGAACGACTGTGTTCGTCACGTCCATGTACTGAACTCTGCTTTTTCAGCTATGCTAAAATAAACAGTTTTCCATTCTAGGGCTCCTTCAATGTTTGTTGCTGTCCACGTTATAGTGCCCTCTTGTGTCCTTCTCCAGGAACTGGTGTCAGTACACGATATCAAAGACGGTCACCTGCCAGGTGCACAACGGCACGGAGACGACGGTCCAGAGAGTGTTCCAAGGCTGCCGGTGGCCGGGGCCCTGCGCAAAACTCATCAGGTAACTTCAGTGGCCTGGGCTTGACTCTGCACCTCAGCTGAAGGCATTTCTTTGTCAAGGAACACAAGTCAAATTTACACGAATTAATGGAAAAATATTTTTCCAGGCCGTTTATTTTCTCTCGTAAAGTGAACTGCACCCTTTATATTTTTTCACACCATATCAGCGAGGCTTTGGCCAGGGGACGCGCTGTGTGTTTGCTATCAGAAGGAACGCCAGTACTCTGGACAGTTCCAGCGAGATGGATGAGATATCCGCCTATAAGGGGACCATTTATTTTTTTGTCATTTATTAGATTATTTAAATGAGATCAAGTTTTCAAACTAATAACCACCCTTCAGTCTCAAAACCAACAAACCCACCCGCCACAGAAGCCTCCCTGCCCTTGTTTTTGTTCAATTACAAGAATTGTGAAGCCAGCATAGCCAAAATGCGCTGGAAAAGCAAGCCGCAGGACGGATAACGCAGCCATCCCAACGTGATCCTGAACACCTTTCCTCATCAGTTACAGGGCACTGGTCAGACCTGCCTACAAGGTGGCCTACCGGCAAGTGACCGCACTGGAGTGGAGGTGCTGCCCTGGCTTCCTGGGTAGCGACTGCAGTGAAGGTGGGTGAACTTGATGCTACTCCATAAATACCAGTTCAGCAGCACTGGATTTCTAACCTGTTGATTTAGGCCTGGGATTTTTCACAGGCCATAAACGTTCTAGGTTCTGAGGCTCTCTTGAAGGTTCTTTAAAAAGGCTTTAGCAATCAGTGCCCCCCTATATTCCACTATACATAAGAACACACAGTACTTCACCACCCCCTCCACACACTATCCATCTGACCCTCCTTAACCCTAACCTTAACCCTCTTTCTCTCGCTTTTGCCCCCTTCCCTTGTTCTCGTGTCATCGCTGCTCCAGGCTCCATCCTTGGGGTTGCTCTCCTGCCACACCCTTCTACCCTCACAAACCTTTGAGTGTTTCATATTGCATCCCACTCGCCCCACACAACCCCCCCCCCCACCCCCCCAGCCCTCGGCCCAGAGGCCGTCATGCTTGAGCCCAGGCCAGCCGTCTGCGGCCACGTCTGGCTGCATCGCCGAACATCTGGAAGCGCTGTGGGCCTTTTCAGGGCTTGGTGGAGCGAGCCAGCTCGGGAGAGCGCGTCACTCACACACAGGCAGCTTTTCATCCTGGGAACAGCTAGAGCAGGGGAGTGTATTAAAGAGCACATGAATGATAACAAGGGCACAGTGGAGCCCGTAAAACCTTTCCTCCCACTTCGGTGGGAAAGCAGCCACAGTGCCTTCGCATTGTCCCCACAAACCGCAGAGACAGTGGAGACATCGATTGCACTGTTACACACCATATGGACAAAAGTACTGGGACACCTGCCCATGCATACATGGACATGCACACACAAAGAGCACCAGAAGTACCACCAATAGAATAAGACTATACATGAACCTGTTGGCACCATGCTACCTAATGCCAGGGGTAGGCCAGAGGGGTATAAAGCCCCCCCAGTATTGAGCTGAGGAGCGGTGGAACTGACTGTGTTCTCTGGAATGATGGATGGTGCTTCATCCAGGACTTTTTAGGGTGAGGAGGGTGTGTAGTTAGGGATGATGAGGTGGGGTGGAGATTCAATCAGATCAGAACAGCAATGCTTCTCCAAAATCTAGTAGAAAGAAAGAAATCTAGGCAGTTACTCTAACAGAAGCAGAATAAGAAGACGCAGTGAATGAACTGGTGTCCCAATACTTTTGTCTACTTAGTGCATTTCAAGGAATGTAAGGAAAATTTGGATTTACGTGGCTTGAGGTAGGTGTGCATAGCTTAAAACGTGAGCTAACTGTAAGCTTTCATTGTTGGCTACCTCAGCCTGGGAATTCTGTCGCCAAACTTTTCTTTTAGTCTGAGTTTCTCATGCGGCGGACAGTATTCCGTATGCTATGTTCTCATGGCCCTTTGACGACCTCTTGCACAGTAGGAATCAAATGCCAGCAGTTGAACTTTGCATGGAGGCGCCGCAGCGTTCGCCACTTCGGCGTCACAGCGAGAGACACATCCCCTTCCAGCGTTTACATTGTCGGAATACGCTAGTAGCTAACGGTTCGGTCTTTCAGTGCTGTTCAGCCTTTCTTCTTCCTCTTAATGGAGCATGAGAAGCTCCTTCCCTCCTTCCAGGGAATTACACACAAACACATTAGTGATTGTTTCCACAAACTTCCACAAACTGCTGCCTGAAACGTTCCTTATGGAATTCTTTTGTGCCACTTGGCTTCTAAGACGGGGTTATGCACAATATGTCAGAATTGCCGTATCTCGCCATACATGCGTATGTCCACATGTGGTCTTGTGTGGGAACACGTGTGTGAAGGAATTATGGGGTCAGCAGAGAGTTTTCTCAATAAGAAGGAGGAAAGCTTTGAGATGTTTTGCAGGGATGCATACACTAGCCCCCCAACCCCCCCTGTTTTTGTTCCCGTATTTACATAGACTGATCCCCATTGGGAATTGTCATGGCCTTGTTTCTAAGTGGTACTCCCAAAACCACATATACACACATACACACACACAAACACCCCTCCCTGCCCTTCTTTCTTTTCTCCTTTCCGCCCTCTCTTATTTAGGGAAAGACCACAGAGGTGCTGGATGTATCTGTGTACATTCACCACCGCACTCTGTTTTCTTTCATATCACTTCATTTCCTCCCTCAAGGGCCAGCATGTGGGGAAACAGGAGGTTCCCAGGGAGTTGGCGGTCGTGTGAAGAGAGCTGCACAGGTTCCTCAAGCTGAACTCGGAGCACGTTCTTTTCAGTTTTCAACTGTAACAAAGTTAGATATGTCATTTTTTTTACATAATTGGTTCTGGTCTGTTGTGTTGCCATTATCCCCCAGGGGTCGTGACGCAAAATCCCTAGGGAGTCCGAGAGAACACAATTGGCCGTTGGCACAATTGGCAGTGCCACATCAGCGGCAGATCAAAAAGAGGTGACGGCTGGCTTTGCGTGTATCAGAGGAGACATGTTTAGGTACTTACCCTCTTAGTGTCGGAAGCATTGCTAGTTCTAGGGGGAGTTACAAGTAGTGGCAGCACCAGATTGGGGGGAAAAGAGACAAATTCTGGGTTTCCAGCCTTTTTCCACAATTAACATCTCAAGGACGCAAAGAGACTTTTTAGATGTACTGTAACTTCATGTCTTTCTCGTCACAGACTAGGCTTCGATTCCCCAGCCAGTCAAGTGTACCATGTTCTAACAAGAAGAGTCCTGGGCAAGAACCCCCCCCCCCCCCCGCATTGAGCCATGGAGCAGTGAAATTAGGTTGGGAAGATGGGGATAAGGTGGGGTGGTGATCACCTAACATCCCGACCGCACTTATGCTCCAACAAAAGCAGGTGTCCCATTACTTTTGTCCATATAGAGTATATGTTCAACAGTGTAACAAATGGAAGCCACTCTAGATAAGATCGATCCATACATCTATCTTCATACTGGTCAGGGTCGCGGTGGGTCCGGATCCCACCCAGAATCATTGGGCATAAATATCCACATTTGGCTGAAGCTCTTATCCAGAGCATTTGCCCAACCTGGGAACAGAGCCCTAGTTTGGCTGATGGTGTGCTACCGCTATGCTACAGCATCCACTACTATCCCAGCTAACATGTCCACGTGGGGCCTGTATGAGTACCCCAACCACAATTTTTTGTCCTCGGATTCCATGCTGCCTCCACATGGATGCAGAGCCCACTGGATGGATGCTCACTAAGGTCAGTGATGGGACCAGGAAGGGTTAAGCATGGGTGACATCTGGGTTGTACACTGAACAAGGGGTCTAGATTGGACCCATGTGAGATTAAGGTGGGCTGTAACAATGAGAAGTCCCTGGACAGAGAATATACAAACCCACTTAGAGCCTATGCCCACCTGGAACCCACTTAGCTCACGTTCCATATAGGCCCTTTAGGTAAATATTCATATTCAACGGTGACTGCAGATTCTGTTCTGTTTACCAAAGTATATTCCTTTATTTCTACGGTTAATATACTTCACTGTCACAAAAGGGAAGCCACATACAGTTTAAGACAAGTTGCTGACATGCTGCGTATTTGTTCATTGTACGTGGATGAGGTTGCGAGAAAGGAATGGCGGAGTTTCAATGTTTACTTTACCTTCAGCAAAATGTATGTGCACATTAATGGCATAAGTACCGAGAAAATCACATCCATATGGAAGGAACAGCCTGAGCACTCCACGGCGAGAACTAAACCTGCCAGACGACCACCTCTCAAAGCAAGGTCTTAGCCTCTCTCTAATAGTGGGAAAAACAAGAAAGCCAAAAGATAAGAAAAGATGGAGGGGCAGAATGTAATGAGGCAGAGAAAGTGGGTTAATGGGGTCCAGTGCCATGTTTTTACTGTTTCGTGTTCCAACAGTCAATACTCTGTTGAGCACTTTGTTCAAAGAGTGATTGAGAACATAGACAAGGAACAGAAGGCTCACAAGTCAAAGGCAGGCCAAAAGCAAGATTCAACCCACCGTCTAATCAGACTAGGTTCTCAAGCAGATGTGCAACGCCGAAAGAGACTCCGTAGTATTCTCTGAGCCTGAGCAATGATGTCATTGCAGCAGCTTGAACGACTTTACGCGTCGTCCTGCTCCGGTCCGCTACACGCCATCAAGCCAAAAACCACCTCTGTTGCGCTTGAACCGATTCAATTGTCCCTGGCCCCCACATCTTAGATCCCTGCTGGTGCCACAACTGGAGCATGCTAGCTCACGGTCCCTCTGGATCAATCCGGAGGCACCTCGGTTTCAGGATATTTGGGTGGGTGGGGGGGGGGGCGGCATTTGACGCTGACAAGGGCCAGGCTGGCTGCTTTTACCCCATGCACAGCAGAAACTGTTTTCCATGGGAGCAGAGTGTTTCCAGAGGGCAAAACCTTGAGCTTGATGAGACCCAGCGTCGTTTGTTTCAGCCTGGCGGATGGATGGCATGCGGAGGAGAGCGCTAACGTTCTGCAAAGCTGTAAATCTGCAGCTTGAAAGAAGCGACTGACTTTACAGGGGCCACATTTGGAAGCCCTCCAGGAGTGATAGCTGGAACTCCATGCAGAGCCGAGGAGAGCTTTCGAGTGCCCTGATTGAACCCTGCTTTTCCTTTGAGGGACAAATTGATGCCTTTCTTCTAGTCCTCTAGCGAAAACTAAGGGTGACCTGGCAGAATGGTGGTAGTAGTAGAGGCTTAGGTTCTGCTAATCTAATGCCGCGCTCCATTTTTACTGGGGTGTCGGACTTTCTGAATAGGAAATTTCAACTGGAACGGCCTCGCATGTCAGATTTTCTACTCAGACAGTCGGGAGAGCCTCACCAATCCCGAGTTCAAAATCCAAGATGGCCGCACTGCACATCAACAGTAGTAAGGGCAGTAGTAGTATCCAACTTCTATCTGTGGATGTTTTTCTGTGATGTTTGGATGTGCAAATGCGTTGTTGTCAGCTGGTATTACTAGCAATGCAACAATGCTAACTTGTGACATAAAGAGTGGGCCATATTTTGGGTAGATTCGTCATTTACATTTACATTTACATTTATGGCATTTAGCCGACGCTCTTATCCAGAGCGACTTACAAGGTCACACGTATTACAGATGTGGGCCAATGTAGTGTTAGGAGTCTTGCCCAAGGACTCTTATTGGTGTAGCGCAGCATAGCCACCCAGACTGGGAATCGAACCCCAGCCTCCCACATGGTGTGGTAATTCACTGACAGCTAGTGGTGTTATCTGTTGCGCCACACCAAGTCATAAAATGCTTAACTCGTGTGTCCTCATTCCCAGCTCTGACATTCAGGCAATTTTGAAATGGAGAGCCTCAATCGAACATCCTTGCAGACCTGGTGTCCTGGAATCTTGTGCCTCGCTTTCTGATCATGTAAAGAGAGGTGGGATCATCCTCTAAGAAGCCGGTCATCTTAAGTTCAAGTCAGGCACCAAAGAATCATCTCATTCTACTCCTCTCCTTCCATTCCCTCCTCCCTTCCCCAGCTTGTGCATCTTTTTTCGCCGTGTCATTGTGACCACTTCCATTTCTGGACAACATCCCTCCACAAGCGTGTTGAGAAGAACCCGTGCCAAAGCAAACGAAAAAAGATTCAAAGCCATGGGATTCCTCCAAGAGTAGACGGACCCCATCCTCCACCGCGTCTTCTCCCACCCATCTCAAGAGGAGGACCACTCAACCCCCAACCACAAAGCAACATGACTCATCTCTCCTGTTCCTCTGCAGTCCAACTTCGGGCAGGATCATCAGTTAGGCAATGAAAGGACCACTTTGAAGCCTCTAGGAATCTGGTGACAGCATCTTAAACTAACATCTAGGCAAATTCATCTGCAACATATGTTGTTTAATGAGTACAGGGACATGAAGAGTGGAAATGGAGATACAAAGCGAGTGGGGTTTTCATATCAAAAGCTTTTTTAAAGTCCTTTTCTCATGGTTTCAGGGGCCTTTGCAATGTCCTAGTCTGTGACAGGTTGTTTAAACATGAGCTGCATTTCAGTCAAGGAGTAGATCTCGCCGCCGCTGCTCATATTTCACAAAATCTCACCTCAAGTTGTGCTGAAGCAGATCAAGAGTTTGTGTACTTATGACGGCATGGAACACGTCAGTAGAAAATCTGGTAGCAATTTCCCTGCCATTGCTCCTTCCCCCCACACCCTTCACACTGGCCTGCTGATGGATATCTTAGTACATAGTCCCGTAGTCCCAGGGCCAGTAGGTAATGGACAAATAGTGCAACGTTTTTGGGGTGGCAATGACAGGATATTGGCGGGGCCAAGAGTTCAGCAACCTCTGCCCTGCCTGCTGTTATGAGCTGGAATTAGATTAGTGGGAGGACTTACTGAAGGTTCAAGGCCAATGCTCGGGTCTGTGGGATGGTGTTTCCTGAGTTTTCCAAACTAGTTCTCGAGGACCCCCAATCGGTCCTCATTTTTGCGCTATCCACGCTGTCAGCACTCGTGTTACTGGTATTCAGCTCTTGATTGGTTGGTTCAGGTGTGTTGGCAGCTGGGACAGAGCACAAATATGGCCTGTCTTGGGGTGCCCAGTGACTGGGCTGGGAAACACTGGCCAATTGGGGTAATGTAGGGATGTCCAGATTAGGTTATTTTGCCCCCTCATCCAATCCGAGTATCTTAATGCTGGGCATCAGTGTCCGCATACTGATCCGATCTGATCTTTGAGTGTGTATAAATAATAATCCAGCCCCACAGTTGAGATCAGACGAGCTGCTGAGTAATGGGTTCAGTAAAATCCTTTATTTTCAGGATCAGATTCTATAATCAGACTTTCTGGACTGACTGATTTAGTTTAGTCGAGACTTTTATTAAAATCACTCACTTCGTTTTATAGTGTTTAATATCTTATAATCCAGTCCTGGACCAATCAGCTCCCAGTTCCTTTACAACACTGCAGTCTAATCACTTTCTTTGTGTGTGTGTCAGTGTGTGAGTAGTGGTATGGACTCTGGACATATCTGTGGTTGTTGGTGTAATAACTGGTTTATAGTAGGTGAATGTGCTGTGTGTTATTTGGGTTTCTATAGTGTGTGTGTGTGTGTGTGTGTGTGTGTGTGTGTATATATATATATATATGTATATATTAGCATTAGCGTTAGCCTCCACTTAGCTCTGAATGGGTTCTTCAGCGCTGGTTTTACCCGTCGGTAAAACAGAGTATTTCAGTGAGAGTTTTATAAAGGGTCAGATATATATATCGGAACTGGATTGGGATTAAAATAGCCAATACCAGATCCATTCAAATATAATAATATTGCATTCAACTAGAACTCTATTAACATGGCTGCTCCCACCTTCAGCAGTAGTATCCTACAATTGATCTTAAACAGTATAATACATGTAATCACAGTAGTCTTTGAACATTCAGAGGTTAAAAAAGGCATCATTGTAGAGCTACAATATGTTCCATACCTAGTTATTTCTTTTTGTGGCCAGGGACTAGTGTGAAAAATGCACTGACCGCCACAGTTTAGTATTAATACAAGCAATTTTCCAGTGTGGGGCACATTAGATAAATACATGTGGGCAAAAGTTTTGGGACACCTGCTCATTCACGTTTTTCTTTCATAAACAAGGGTACTAAAAAAGAGTAACTGTCACTTCTGTCCAGGGGAAAAGGCTTTCTACAAAACTGTGGAGCAGTATTGCTGTGATGACTTCTTTCAGGATTGCATTAAGTGACAAAAACATCATTGAGCACCATCCATCATTCCAGAGAACACTGAGTTCCACTTTTTACCCCTCTAGCCCACACCTGGCATTAGGCATGGTGCCAATAGGTTCATGTCTATCTGCTCCAGAGAGTCCTACTCAATATTAGCGATAATTCTCTACAGGTACTAGACACGCTAGACATATCTGTGTCAGCAATGGAGTGTCCACAAACATTTGGACAGTCATATGTGTCATATTTTTTGCATCTTGCACTTGGCTTAAGATACCCTCACTTAGGATTCTAAAACATTTTTGTTTTTGGTTTGCTGGTGTAACCAGGTGTTGCTGTAGCTTGGGAAGCTTTATGTCCTCATTTGGTAGAACCTTGACACAGATTATACTGTCACTGTTCTCAATAAAGCCAATCTTGATGAAGTCATCATTGAACATTTAAATACAGTCGTTTGGCACTTTGCTCCCCTCATTAATGAGACGGTCATTCAGCCAATTCAAATATAGGTCCATGGCTGCTGTCTAGAACGTCAAAGTTTATAGCAACTCAAAAAACTCTAAAACCAAGGATGCAGTGGCTATAAATCATAGACCCCATTTCAGGAACCTCATGGCTTACATCTTCTCCAGAGCGACTTTCAAAAGTGCTTCACTGTGTATTCAGAAAATACCCTTCGCTAGTTTGTATAGATTAGGATCCAAACATACCTCTTAAGCCTGCATACTACTAAGCACAAAAGTCAACATGGAGACCATAAATACTTGACACTACACTTCACCCAAGAACTCTCGGAAGAGGAGGGTCTTCAGAAGTTCGTTCCACCATGTCGGTGCCAGGACAGAAAAAAGCATGGATGCTTGTCTTCCATGGACCCTGAGGGATGACTGGTCAACCGGGCCATACTTGAGGCTCGAAGGGCTCTTGGTACTTTTGACCATTGCCATAGAGTATGGATGGGTTGGTCCATTCTTGGCTTTGTAAGCCAACATCAGGGGTTGGAACCTGAAGAGTCTGTTTTGGGGGAACAAGAAAACCAAAAGACTAAACTGCATAAATCTGTTGGAGAACAGACATCTGCTGAATCTACTGTTGGTCAGATACCAAGTTGACGTGTGGTGCCGGATCCATTCTTGGCACCAATAGGGCTGCTAAGCTTTGTGTGAGGCCGTCACGACAGGAAGCAGTAAAAGGGTCGACCGCTGGCTCTGTATGCACCACCCTGAGACTTAGCGTGCCATTGAAAGTCTAGCCCTGATGAGCAGGAAGCTCGCTGTCTGGTAGCAGCACAAACGTTCTCCTCAGCCATGGTGTTGATGGAAGCAGGAGGTGTAAACAAGAAGGCTGGGATGGCTTTGCCACGGACCAGGGTGGGGTCTTTGCAACGTCCAGCGATGATATCATGGTCCAATTTGCTGTGGAGTATCGGTGCTTCTCAGACACTGAACGTGGGAAGGGTTGATGGGGGTATAAAAAAGGTTGAGGAACCACATATGCAGTAATGATTCTATACAAAAGGACAAAAATATTTGGACACTTGCTCATTTGTTGTTTCTTTTGGAATCAAGAGTGTTAACGAAGAGTTGATCCTGCTTTTGCTGGAGTAACTTTTTCTACTGTCCAGGAAAGAAGGCTTTCAACTAGATTGTGGAGCACTGGTGTGAAGATTTGATTGCATTACTTTAGAGAACACCGTTCCACTGCTTCAAAGCTCAATGCCGGGGGGGCTTTAGACCCCTCTAGCCCAATTTAAAACCATTAATAAAGAATTTTACTTATCTACAGTAGTCGTATATATATATATATATATATATATATATATATATATATATATATATATATATATATATATATTGTACTATAAGTGTCACAACAGGGAGACATGTAGCTCACTGAATGAGGATCGCCTTGCTTTTCCACACCTTAGCATGTACCAAATTTGGTAAAATAGGTTCTACAGCTTTTCATGGGTGTTCTTCAGGGGTGGATTATCAAGTACTGGTCACCATACCATTGTGTCAGAAGTGTAGTTTTGTGACCACAGCATGCGCATGACTTCACCTCTGTGTCAGCAGTACTGGTCGTCTCATCAAACACCATGGAAAGCCAAGCTCAGAGGTTATCTTGGCTTTTGCATACGTGCTACGTGACGAATTGTTGCATTCCAGTGAAATGAGACAATGACAGGAGCTCTAAAGCAGAGGCATTCCGACAGCTATAATCAAACTGAGTGTATGTAATGACTGTCTTTGCTGAATTCGATTGATGCTAGAAGTTAAGGACGTGCCCAGAGGCATCACTAGAGGTTAATGGATAGGGAGGCTAAGCCTTTCCTACGAAAGGTCTGAGGGAATTTCCCCCAAGATGAATAAAAAAGGCCCCGAAATGCTTGTTTATTATATGTTTGTATAATGTATTGCAAGACTGAGGCAGAGATAGCAGTGAGATCTGAATTTATTGATTGCGTAGCTCTAGCTAGCGTATCTGTTAGCTGTTTGGCGTGTTTTGGTCGTTTGACTGAGGTAAAAATACCAGTTAGAGCTGGATTTAGTGATACGTAGCTCTAGCTAGCGTATCTGTTAGCTGTTTGACGTGTTTTGGTCGTTTGACTGAGGTAAAAATACCAGTTAGAGCTGGATTTAGTCATACGTAGCTCTAGCTAGCGTATCTGTTAGCTGTTTGACGTGTTTTGGTCGTTTGACTGAGGTAAAAAATACCAGTTAGAGCTGGATTTAGTCATACGTAGCTCTAGCTAGCGTATCTGTTAGCTGTTTGACGTGTTTTGGTCGTTTGACTGAGGTAAAAAATACCAGTTAGAGCTGGATTTAGTCATACGTAGCTCTAGCTAGCGTATCTGTTAGCTGTTTGACGTGTTTTGGTCGTTTGACTGAGGTAAAAAATACCAGTTAGAGCTGGTTTAGTCATACGTAGCTCTAGCTAGCGTATCTGTTAGCTGTTTGATGTGTTTTGGTCGTTTGACTGAGGTAAAAAATACCAGTTAGAGCTGGATTTAGTCATACGTAGCTCTAGCTAGCGTATTTGTTAGCTGTTTGGCGTGTTTTGGTCGTGTGACTGAGGTAAAAAATACCAGTTAGAGCTGGTTTAGTCATACGTAGCTCTAGCTAGCGTATCTGTTAGCTGTTTGACGTGTTTTGGTCGTTTGACTGAGGTAAAAAATACCAGTTAGAGCTGGATTTAGTCATACGTAGCTCTAGCTAGCGTATCTGTTAGCTGTTTAAATGTGTTTTGGTCGTTTGACTGAGGTAAAAATACCAGTTAGAGCTGGATTTAGTCATACGTAGCTCTAGCTAGTGTATCTGTTAGCTGTTTGACGTGTTTTGGTCGTTTGACTGAGGTAAAAATACCAGTTAGAGCTGGTTTAGTCATACGTAGCTCTTGCTAGTGTATCTGTTAGCTGTTTGATGTGTTTTGGTCGTTTGACTGAGGTAAAAAATACCAGTTAGAGCTGGTTTAGTCATACGTAGCTCTAGCTAGCGTATCTGTTAGCTGTTTGACGTGTTTTGGTCGTTTGACTGAGGTAAAAAATACCAGTTAGAGCTGGATTTAGTCATACGTAGCTCTAGCTAGCGTATCTGTTAGCTGTTTGACGTGTTTTGGTCGTTTGACTGAGGTAAAAAATACCAGTTAGAGCTGGATTTAGTTATACGTAGCTCTAGCTAGCGTATCTGTTAGCTGTTTGATGTGTTTTGGTCGTTTGACTGAGGTAAAAAATACCAGTTAGAGCTGGTTTAGTCATACGTAGCTCTAGCTAGCGTATCTGTTAGCTGTTTGACGTGTTTTGGTCGTTTGACTGAGGTAAAAATACCAGTTAGAGCTGGATTTAGTTATACGTAGCTCTAGCTAGCGCGTCCGTTAGCTGTTTGACGTGTTTTGGTCGTTTGACTGAGGTAAAAAATACCAGTTAGAGCTGGATTTAGTTATATGTAGCTCTAGCTAGCGTATCTATTTGCTACCTGGCGTCTTAACGCCTTTATTTGTACATTTTGAATTTGTAGACTCTACAACACAGCTGAATGATAAATATTTTTTATTTATTATTCTTCATTTATCTAGGGGTGCTAAAAACGTTGAGGTGACAAAGACCCATGAAGACTGGCCTTGCAACGCTCCTGGACTTTTCAGAAGTACTTCTTAGCCGTGCAGACTTGCTTTTTATAGATGAGTCTTCCAAATGCTAGGGGGGTTTTAAATGAAATAACTAGCCATACTCTAGTACAAAAATACAAGAATATAAGAAAATGCACTTTAATGTATGTATTAATGTATTTTTTATATCTGTATAAGTCTCTCATGTTCATACAGATCTACCCAGACTCCAGTTTCTCCAGTTAACCAGACTTGCATCGCTCACACTACATACTTTTGTCTGACATGCTGTACTGTATTTGGTGTTAGAGGTATGTCGCACCGTATCGCGTTTCAGCAGATGATTATTTGAGCAGATTTACTGTGCTGTGGTTCCTCGGCTGGCAGAGCGGCTGCTCTCTCACCACTCAGACATGGCGAGACATTGGTCATGATGGCAGATCTATGGAGGAAATGCAGGGGGCACTTTCCCGTGAGTCACTGATTTAAGATCTGTCCTCGTTCAGCAGAGGGGCTCCTGTGAGGTTCCTGAGCTTGACGGAGAAACCAGCTGAGCCCGAGTCAACTGCTGAAGCAGATTTACCACTTGGACACCTGGAAGATGAGATGTCTATGAGATGAGCCGCCTAACAATGTCCCTTAGCAAGTTGCACCTTGACCAGACTCTTTTGGTAGTTCTGGGTGGACATTTGACCATTCCTCCTGGTAGAACACCCTTTTTAGGTTATTTCATAGGGAAGAGATCAGGACTTGCTGACTTTGAATCCCAAGCCATGCTGCTTTGCCATCAGTCAGGTTTAGCCATCGCTTCAGACATTGGGATTTCCTTCACAAAGGCCGAGATATAGGGTGACAAAAAGGAGCGACTTGAGCGTAGGAGCTGGGACTCGAGCGCCAGTTCCTTACTGAAACATCTGCGCCAAGCTGATGCATTAGCGCTACGTTTAATAACGCTGTAATAACTTGCTGACGTGCTGTCAAGTTCGTTGCAAGTTCGAATCCCGGGCCATGCCGCTTTGCCATCAGCAGCCGGAGTCCAGGAGAGCACAATTGGCCATACTGTCGTTGGCCGGCACAGGCATGTGTTAAGTCCTTACCCTCCTGGTGTCAGGAGCATTGCTAGTGTTAGAGGGGCTACGAATGGGTGAATCAGTTGGAAGTACCAAATTTGCTGTGTCCTGCGTTGCATTGTGGATATTTGTGTAATACCTAATAGCACCCAATTAGGACACACCTTTAAACTTGGCTTGGGACATCCATAGTGCTAATTTAGGCATGCCAATTAGTCTACATACACTTCCATTATCAGCTATATTAGCCTTGAAGCTCCAGTGCAAAACCGCTGGACGCCAATACGGCTTTGCTTTCTCCAAATTATTGCTTAAACCAGCTAGTCCATATCCAGTGTCCAGCTCTGTCCAGTTTCAGTGGTGGAGGCTCAGTCAGAATGGCCTGTTCAGCTCAGAGAAACAGCTGCTTGGTTATGCTGGCATGTCTGCCTGTCAACCAGTCACGTCCGGCCGCACACCGCCCCAGACGGCAGACTGACTGGGAGCGTCCCGGCAGCTGGAGGCATTCCGTGGGTCACGGCTGGCCACATGTCCCCCACCTCCTCCGTCCTCCGCCCCCTGGCTATGTGTGTATCTTGGGGAGAATTCAGAACTCCTCTTCTTCGAAGTGTCCAACGGGCCGAACGCCCAAACCAGAGGATCGCCTGTCTACCCCCACTTTTCCCCGGCTCTTTCTCGCTCTTGTCCTCCCACCCTCCATCTCTTTTCTTCTCTGTTTTCATTCCCAAAACATATGTTGACCTCTTGACTGGGAGATATAAATAACCCGGCCGTCGCGGGATAAATGGGCAGAATTGCTACTCGCCGTGAGATCTTGCTGTTATTACAGCGATATTTATGAATAAGCCGATCCGCTGTTAGTACGTGCCCTAAGGAAGACATCGCACATTAAACGTAGCGCTAATGCATCAGCTTACGCAGATGTTTTAGTAAGGAATTGGCGCTCGAGTCCCAGCTCCCACGCTCACGTCGCTCCTTTGCGTTACCCTATATCTCGGCCTTTTGTAAAAGAAATCCCAGTGTCTGAAGCGATGGCTAAACCGAAGAGTGGCCTCTGACCCTGCAAGATATGAGCCTTATGTTGGCTAGAACAGCTGTTCCTTGAAAACGTTGGCATACCAGAAGACAGCTGCTAGTGTCTGATGGTGCCAGGCTCTGACTTATGGCGAGGATATATTTGACAGGTGATTGAAACTGGACAGTTGTATTGCATTCAGCCACTATGTGTAGTACACTGAACAGTAGCCTGACATGTGTTCTCCAACCTGTTGGAAGAGGTTGGAAGCGAAGCATGAGAAGAATGACAAAAATCGAATATCTAGAATATCTAATTCAAACTACCTGCACTACGTGTCCAAATGTTTGTGGACACCCCTTCTAACGAATGCGTTCAGCTACTTTACGCTGCGCCCCATGCTGACACAGATGTGCGAATGCACACAGACACACGCAGCTTGTCTTGTTCCTGTAGAGAAGTACTGCCAATAGAATAGGACTCTCTGGAGCAGATCAACATCATGAAACTATTGGCACCATGCTGCCTAATAATGCCAGGTGTGGGCTAGTAGAGGGGTATAAAGCCCCTCAACAATGAGCTGTGGAGCAGTGGAACTAGTGTTCTCTGGAATGATGGTGGTGCTCCATCTAATACTTTTTTAGTTGGGGAGTTGGGGGTGATGAGGTGGGGCGGTGAGCATCCATCATCCTGAGCTCACTAACAACGCTCTTGTCGCTGAATGCAATAAAAAAATCCTTACAGCAATGCTCCTCTAAAATCAAGTTGAAAACCTTCTTCCCTGGACAGTAGCGACACATTAACTCATTACTAGTAACTAACATAACTTATTTAATACCCTAATATTCAAGAGACACTCTAAATGAGCAGGTGTCCCAATACTTATGCCCTGTGCTGGTAATCAAGCTGTTTATCTTAACCAGTTTAGTTTGATTGATTAGCTGGTCTGTCTCTCAGCATGGGCGTCATGCTGATGGACCAGCGTGGTCATGCTGGTCATGCTAGTCAACTAACATAGCTACAGTGGTCGTTCTGCTTAACTATTTTGGCCAGGTTGGTCATTTCGGAAAACCAGCTAAACCATCCAACTGAAACAACAACATGCCTTATGCTGGTCAAGAGCTGGACTCAACGAAACCTCAGAAGGTGTCCTGTGGTATCTGGCACCAAGACTAAAGTTGGCAGCAGATCTATGAAGTTCTGTAAGGTGTGCGGTGGGGCCTGGTAATCGGTTGTTCTTCCTTGGAGCACTTTTGGTAGGTACTGACCACTGCATACTGGGAACACCCCACAAGACCTGTCTGATGTTTTAGAGATGTTCTGACCCTGTCGTCTAGAACATCACTGATTGGATTTTTACATCCGCCCATTTTCCCTGCTTCAAGAACTGACTGTTGACACTTGTGTACTGCCTAATGTATCCATCTCTTGACAGATGCCATTGGAACCATGTCACCAATGCTATTTACTTGACCTCTCAGTGGTTTTAATGTTTAATGTTATGGCTGATTGCTTCCAAATAGGAGACAAGTATTGCGTTCAGGTCTTATCATCTGAACTGCAATAATACTAAACAGTACTGTCAAATATCGGTGAAATACTCTCATTACTCGTTCCAGAGTAGCCTCTGTGATATCTGGACTGGTTTTAGCAGGAGCTTTAATGATATCATCATAAAAATGTTTTAAGCCCCTGGGAAGAAGAGTAAATTAAAATGTATTTTAAGTCTATTCCTCCTCCTCCATGGAGATGCTCTCAGAGGTGCAATTATCCGATGTAATAGCAATGTGCTTAAAATGGTTCCAGCGATGATGCTAGACAGGAATGTTTTTGGCATCCAGAGGGAGAAAGAGCTTGTGGAGGTCTGTCCACAACTATATGAGAGAAAGCCTGATCTGTGTGAGCTTTAACAGGGCAGTAACAAACTCAACTGTGCATAGCAGCAAGCCGAAGGACTCAAATTCATGCAGTTATCTGATCAGCCAATCGTGTGGCAGCAGTCCAGCGGCTTTGATTAATGTTCACATCAACCATCGGACTGCAAAGGTTCAGAAAGGTCCTGCTGCCTGCCATCAGCAGCCAGAGTCAGAGAGAGCACAATTGACCTTGCTTTTGGCTGGTTGGCATGGGCGTCTGCTAGCCGATAAATCTGTGCCGGGTACCTGCCACTTTCCTCCAGCCGTGTTGGTTGCCCGTTGACGTTGCATTGGCAGCAGTGCAAAAAAAAGGGGGTGGCTGGTTGGGCATATGTCGGAGGAGGCTTGTGTTAGTCCTCACCCTCCCAATGGTCAGACTGGTTGGAGCTGACAGAAAGGCTACAGGAACTCCGATAACCACTCTGTACAGTTGTGGAGAGCAGAGATGCCTCTCAGAATGTGCACTGCATGTCCAACCTTTAGGAGGATGAGCTACAACAGCAGAAGATCTACGCCAGGTCCCACATTTTTCAGCCAAGACCAGAAAGCTGAGGCTGCAGTGGCTAAGTTGATTGAAGGCTAGAGAAACGTAGATTGCTCTGATGAGTCTGGAGTTCTGTTGAGGAGCACAGCTGGTAGAATGGTCAGAATTTGGTGCCAACAGCATCAATCCATTACCAGTCCAGTCCAGACTGGTGGAGGTGGTGGTGTAATGGTGTGGTGAATGTTTTCTTGGCACACCTCGGACCTATTAATACCCGTCATTGTTTAAAACCAGTCTAAGGTTCACAGGGTTGAGAGGTTAATGGTAACCATGGGAAGAATCCAGGGCTGCCAATGATTTGGCTCCATGTTTTCTCTAAACATGGCTATAACTTGGTCCGGATATATATTTTTGGATATATAAGGCTGGCCAGCTCAAGGTCACCAGCATAGGGTTTTGTTTTTGAAGGTTTAGCTGGACTACAAGCTAAATGATCAACCTGACCAAGCTGGACGACCAGCATGACCAAACTTGACCCAAATTAAGTGCAACATACACTATACTGGTCAAAAGAGTTGGTTAACCCGTTATATAGGGTATGTTTTTGTCTGGACGAGCAGCTTTACCAAAGATCAAAGATCAAAGTTACCAGCAAAAGCTGGCCATGAGCTGGCCTCCTCAGCAGGGAAGTCTTCTAAACAATATGTTGTCTTTAAGGTCAGGTTAGTAGGCAGAGAGCCAGCAACGAGAGCCCTCCATTTTTTATACACGCCCCAAGGAAGTTTGTTCTCTAGACCCATGTAATTAAACCCTCCCAAGCGGAAATCCTGTCTCCTCCGAGGGTTTTTGGTTCTTGCGACTGGTTTCTTCACCAGTCTCAGGCCAGTCATTTGCACAGGCTATGCGGCTACACACCAAACCAATACACACCAAAGATTAGCTCTCTAGAAAATAAATAAATAAATTAAAAAATGGGGCGGGCAGGATGCCAGAACGTCGTTCAGCCTCGCCCCTTCCTCCGTTTGATTATTGTTGTAGGACTTTTATAGGACTGTTTGAAAGCTTCTGCTTTTGTTGCACGCCAGGCCACAAAAACAGCCCTGTCTGAGCTAAGCTGGTTAATGACTTTATGGCCTACATTGAACAACAATGAACAGCATTCAGAGTATGATTTAATATGATGAGATTTTCTAAACAGCAAATATATGAAACAAAGACCCAATCTCAAATGCTAACCACAAGCTGTGTTAGCCCTACGCTAACACACCAACCACAAGCTAACATGGACATGATGCAATACGATACACTGTATTGATACATCCCTTCTCCATAGAACAAAGGACAGTTACTGCTTGTAAGGATATCCCATTTTTTCCCATTATACAGTTATTTTGATCCATTTTCATCACATGCAAAGCTCCCGACACTATAAGGGTGACGGCCGACACAATCCTCCTACAACAATCCTCCTACGACGCCGGCGGCTCTCTTTCCGAAACTTCAGCCGATGCATCGCAACCGGGCAACCAACACAATCGGAGGAGAGCTTTGTGTACTCAGCTCTGACTCAACGCCCAGCAGACGCCAGTGCTGGCCAGCATTACACTGGAGTGATGTTGGGGAAAGAGCGCCATCCACCCACCCAAATAGAGAGAGCAAGGTCAATTGTGCTCTCTCTCTCTGGGCCCAGGCTGCTGATGGGGAGTAGTTTACTAACCTATTTACATCCATTTAAAAGCCCACCCAAGAGTAACATACACAACTAAAGGGGGCCTGCCACAGAGCCCTGAGGTACGCCATGATGAACATATGGGTTTTTAAGGCACACACTTACAAATGAAGGTGCCACAAAGGATTCTTTGAGCCATGATACCATAGATGAACCATTTTTGGTACCATTAAACCCATTTTTAAGATGCAAGATATGTGAATGTTAAAAATTGTTACACTCCATTACATATAATATCAAATGCACTTCTTTTTTTATGTAAATGGTTATTACTCAAATGACCCTTTAGACTTTAACCCAAATCTCACACTTCTACTTATAAATAGTTATAATCTGGACAGTAAACAGCAGTAATGAAAGTGATGATATAATATTTATATACATGAACATTGATTTTATTATTTTTAGTGCATTTAATAAAACTGTTTATTATAGGCCTAGCTTATGTAAGTGACCTGGTCAGTTCTGGCTGGAACCTTGGCATCTACCCAATGCCAGCTCGCCAGAAATTGGCCTGAGGGATGAAGAACACATGGGGTTTGTGATGGCGAGGTTGGCACTGCGAGCAATGTGTGTGTTGCCGCAGTCTAGGTCCACAAGAAGAAGACAGACAGACGGAAAACAAGCACTAGGAAAGTACGCTTAGGGATGGAGCAGTAAATAAAGGCAGTGGCAGAGGAGGAAGTGAAGGAGGAGAGAGAGCCTGTCCACATCTGTAGGCGTGTCAGACCACGAGCTCCTGACGAGTGGGCTGATTTAGTGCTGGAATAATACAATAACGAGCTGTAATTTGTTGTTTCAGTACAATGTTAGCTCAGGGGACCCGAATAAGTCATTCATCTGCTGGCACCGTGGTCGGCTTTCACTCACCGCTGCCGGAGAACATTCCTCAGAACACTCTGGCCCATCCAGCTTGTGTGTGTGTATGTATGGGCCTGCTTGTGTGAGTTAGCGGGTACTACATGGTGGCTAGCTGTATATCTGTGGCTTACCAAATAGCTAACTGGTATTTATTCTTCAAGACAGAAGAACACTTATTCTCTAGAGTTGTGATGAAGCCATGCACGGATCATCATCACAGGCATGCTATGCTAATCGTTCCTCTGTGGGAATCTATTTGGCGAAATTCCTTCGAGGATCATTTCAGTGTTTTGAGTCATTAAAAAAACCTCTCTCGCCCTCCCTCTTTCTCTCTCTCTTCTGTAGAATGCATGAACTGCACCGGATACACTGACTTGAGCAGTCGTCTGAACACCATTGAGTCTAAGGTAAGAACAGGGCCTTTTCATGATGCCACTTTTTGATGTACAGCACTTTATGAGGCATGAGTGTTACAGAAAAATAGACGCTGCATATAAAATTTTAAATAGTCCTAAAAGGGCCTAAGAATGTCATATTGAATTTTCTTTGGCACGGTTAAATAACAGTAAATGGAACTGGCATACCTCAGGACTGGACACAGGGCTGGAAAACGGGTCAATTTCAAAAACCCCAACAGTCTTGACTGTTGATATATATATAATAATTACCCCCATAATTTACATAAAGCCCACCCGCTAACATAATCAAACTACTCAAAGCTGTTGAAACGGTAAATGTGATGGCAATTAGGAGAATATGGTGTTCTTGATATTGGAGAGCAGCTCATCACCTCCAGACTTTGCTAGTTATGGGAATACGGGTTGCTGGGAACCAGGCTTGAGCTTACCTTGACCACGGCTTGTCTAAGGAAAAATATCACACTGTAAAATGACTTTTACATCTTGTGGAATAGAACAACAAGCTTGTAAAACAAATTGTATTTCACTCCTAGCCAAAGTCGCATAATCACTGTTTATGCATCAAATAACAAATTCAAATATTACAAATAATAAATGCATTCTGGCACCTCTAATGAATCAAAAGTGAATATTGAAATAGAAAATAAACTCAAACTTGGATAGTAGGCAAAAGTAAAACCAGAAATCTACAAATTGCCGAGGACCTAGCACAAAGCCCTGAGGTACACCATAATAAATATCATGTCTTTTTTAATTGCATAAATGCAGCTCTTAAAGCAGATTCATGTAAGGCTTGGTATTCTTCTAAGCTCCTGGGTTCCCGCAGCAGTTAGAAACTGTCATTTGTGCTTTGTGCTAAAGGACACACTTTCCACATGCATTTCTTGACAAGCTGAGAGATATACAACCGTTGCTGAAAGGGAAAGAAGCATGTGGACTGAGGCGGTAGAGTAATATTACAGAGTTACACAGGGCTATCCTGCCCGCTTCACCAAAGTTACATAGCGCAGCTAGCTGCATACAAAACCTAGAGTAGCAGTAATAAAGAGGCTAGCTACTCTTCCTGTTACAGTCAATGGAGCATCACAATGATTCTGAAGCGGCTATTTTTTAAAGTAAAAATGCCACATAATGTTGCTTTAAATCAAGAAGAACAAGATCTGAAACATCAGTATTGCATTTAAGGGCCGTATCACAGATCAGAATCAGCGAAGTTTGGGTGTGTTTGTGTTGTTGTCTAGATCAAGCTGTTAGAAGTGGCCAGACCTCGACTCCCACCCATTAATAATTTACCAGAGGGATCAACGGACAACGAGGTGGATGCTCCAAACCCCACCCCTATTGGACCCCCGCCCTTCTGGCAACCAGGTAAGACAATTGAAACTTATCACCTGTCATCATTTCTCATTAAGGATCAAGCCCATTTTTCTAACACCGAGCAGCGTTTCACCTCGGGATGTGAGCTCCCTGAGATTTGTGGCCACATCCGAGGAGAAAGTAAATTGCCACAGAAGCGGAGGAGTAATGATAAGCTGAGTCTCTGAAATGCTGTTGCCTGGAGACATTAATAAAATATATTCATATTTCTTTAGCAGCCAAAAGTCTTCACTTGGCTTTTGATAGAATAAAAGCAAAAACTCCACTGTGTGCGGTTCTAGGCCGGCCAGGTTAGGAGTGCAGTTCCAGCTATCCGGGTGCAGTGGTAGGAAGCGAGATAACTACTTTTCCATGACACTTCCAAGCAAACGTTCCATATTTTTACCTTTTCTCTGCTGTATAGAGCTATATTTCAGGTGGGAAATGATGTACATTTGGAAATTGGGTTCAGTTCTTTCAACTGAAAGTGGTGCTTAAGGTAAGGTAACAATAAACTGAAACACACTCTTAAAAAATCATGGTCCTTCTAAGGATTCTTTAAGTTGAACCACTTTTCCTCCCTAATTACCCAACTAGCCAATTACCCAACCCACACACTAGTACTCTCCCCATCACATCTAATGCTCCAGATAATGGGAGGGTGAGGACTGACACATATACAATTAGCCACAACCGACTCGCTCAGGAGGAAACACCGGGTACTCAGCTCTGATGCATCGACTAGCAGACGCCTGTGCTGGCCAGCATCACACCGAAGTGATATGGGGGAGAAAGAGCCAGCTACCCACCCAGAGAGAGCAAAGTCTATTGTGCTCTATCAGACTCTGGCTGCTGATGGTAGGCAACGTGACCCAGGATTCGAACCAGCAGTTCTTGTGTCATAATGGCAGTGCCTTAGTCCACTAGACCAACTCCGAGCCCACTCTCTTAACTTTAACCCCTACAGTCTGGTGTGAGGTTATCATAAGGTTAGGAACATATAGGAGAATATAGTGTTCTTGATATTGGAGAGCAGATCATCACCTCCAGACTTTGCTAGTTGAGCTAACCTTGACTACGGCTTGTCTAAGGAAAAATATCACTGTAAAATGACATCTTGTGGAATAAAACAACAAGCTTGTAAAAAAAATGTTTCACTCCTATGCATCAAAGAACAAATTCAAATATGAAAAAAAAAAAAAAAACGTAGATAGTAGGCAAAAGTAAAATCAAAAATCTACAAATTGCAGGGGACCTAGCACAAAGCCCTGAGGTACAACATAATGAATATCATGTTTTTAAGAAATAAGTTGATTAATTGCATAAATGCAGCTCTTAAAGCAGAGTCAGCAGATTAGTCCACTAGACCAACTCCGAGCCCACTCTTAACTTATCAAATATATATATATATATATATATATATATATATATATATATATATATATATATATATATATATATACACTTTTTTATTATTATTATTTAAGAATACTGATTGCTTTGGGGATTTATAAAGAGAAGAACAATTTTTTTTGAAGATTACATTTTTACATTCTTTAGGAAACAAGTACATCTAATATGAGTTTCTTTAACACAATTTTGTAAATCTGGCTTCAAATATCATAAATTCAGTGTTTACAGCTATTCTTTCCTTCCCCCTGCCCTTTATTTTCCACAGATCTTTATTCTTTTTTCGAGATGAAATTTAATTTCCAATAAAAGCTTGTTATCCTTCGAAACCCTTCTTCATCATATTGCATATTTACATCTTTAATGGCCTGTCAAGTGTTTAATCTGGCAACCCATGCGGGGACCTGGCTTAACTATGTCGAATCTGCTTAATAGATTCGAGGTAAACTCCCGCGATGAGGCAATATAATAGCTGTTCCATATGATAATACTAAAGACCCAGAGTCTATGAGGATGAAGTAGATGCTGGATAGGATTTCACTCTATGAGAATATTTTGATGTTCCACCATAACAGTATCCAGCAGGTCCAACATGCGAATTTATCTCAGCGCCTGGCAGCAAATTCTCTGCCTTTGAAGTTCCAGCAGATACAGACAGACTGAAGTGATGCTAAATTTCAGAGTGTTTGGTTTTTACATTGTGTTTTTAATAATAACAAGAACACAAGATTTGACCATTAACACTTGTAAACTCTAGCAGCTAAGAGTCTTTCAGTTCTACTTTGAGGGTGTTGCCCAATGTCACCGGCTGCCACACAAGCCCAATGCATGATCAATCCACCCCATGCTTAACAGTTGGAAAGGTGTTCTTTGCATATTAATTCTTAAATTAATCATGTTTTATCAGCCTGTAGTACCTATTTTCAGAGCGCTCTGCAGCTGCTACAAGAACCCATGGCTGCTGAATGTTGTGGTTTGAGGTGTAAGGAGAAATCTGCATCACCTGGTCTTTCCTAACGATGGCTCAGAACAAGCCATAGGCCTAGCAAGCTAACTGAGGTCTAAAACCTTGGTGAAATGTATCTGAGAGCTCAAATGGTCAATGGTCATCTAAATGCATGCTCAAGACAACCATGTGTATTCAATTTTGTGTACAATTGTCTACAGGTACAAGGGGTCCCCCAGGGCCTGTTGGACCTCCTGGAATCCCTGGCTCATCAGGCCCTCCCGGAGCTGCAGGAGAGAAGGGTGCTCCTGGACGACCAGGACCCTCAGGTAATAATCATTATCCAAATCCTTTTACTCTGATTAACACATATGTGTGTTTGAACAAGGATGGCTTGTTCTTCTGATCAGCTTTCTAAGGTGGCACAAAGGGGACCTACACAATATTAGGAAGGTGGGACACTGTACAGTGTCACTTCTGAGAATTGAACTGCCAGAAAGAACAGACTGTCTAGCTTCTATCTTTTAGTGGTTTGAATAATGACAATTCAGTGTTTAAAAGGTATGTCCAAATACTTTTGTCAATATCATGTATTTAAAAATGATTTAAATGTTCAGTGTTGTAGTAAATCTTCTTCACTCGCAGGCCCGAAGGGGGAGACCGGCTTTCCAGGTGAAATTGGTCTTCCAGGGCTTCCAGGACCCCCAGGGCCTCCAGGACAACCTGGCCTGCCCAACTCCATCCCACTAAGAGGAGATGTATTTCAGGTTATCAGTCAGGACGAAACTGGTGAGTGGGACATTGGATGGGAAGTGATGTTCAGTGTTCATATTCAAGTTTGAGTGACTGGGTTCATTGGTTCTACTCAAACGTCAGCCACAACATTAAAACCACTGATAGTTGATGTGAATAACATTGATTATCTGGTTCCAGTGGCTCCTCTCAAGGCGTGGATATATTAGGCAGCAAGTGAACAGTCAGTTCTTGAAGGTGATGGAAGTGCAGGAAGCTGGAAAAATGGGCAAGCATAAGAATCTGAGATGCTGTGATGTTCTAGACAACTGGGTTCACTCATTATGGAACTCAGCAACAGGTTCCTTACTTCATGTACGCCCTCATGGATGCGTACGCAATTTCTTACAGATGTTGTTAAGGATCGATGCACACAATTTAGCTTGTTGAACATGATGGCCAAGAACAACTGCATTGCTTTAGCTAGAGTTTCTCCATGCCTTCGACCTATGCTACAGTAATTACCATTTCCATATTTAGAGGAATACCTTTCTGCCATTGTATTACATTAGAGCAGTCTTCTGTGTTCCACAATGAATTGAGCTTTTTAGAACGCCGCATGGAAACCTTGCTCTCTGGCAGATGAAGGCTTGCACCTACAGCTTTAGATCTATAGCTCCAGAAGTCCTGTAAATGTCTGACGACAGCAATTCCCTAGTCTTCTGGAGATTAGCCTGCATTCCAGGCTACTCTAAAGTAAGTCAGTGTTTCTGGCCACCAATCGATGGACGAACAGTCATTTCTTAAGAATGTACACTGTATGTTCAAAGCTATAAAAAAAAACACTGAGGAACAGGACACTCTGGAGCAGCCTACGGTCATCATGGCCAGAACTAGTCGAAGTGTCGGGTAGAGAAGCATAAAGTCCCTTAGTATTGGGTCGTGGAGCAGGGGAACTGCATTCCCCCGAAGTGATGGGGCTCCATCTGATGCCTTTGGGATGAGTTGGAGTGAACTAGGCTAATCCTCCAACATGCTAGTGACCTTGCTAATGTTCTCAGGGCTGAATGCAATCAAATCCACACAGCAGTGTTCAAATATCCCAGTGGTTCAGCGCTCCCTTGTCTAATGCACCACCGCAATGGCCCGGGGGTCTCGAGTTTGAATCTTGAGCCAGGCCGCTTTGCCATCAGCGGCAGAAGTCCAATAGAGCACAATTGGCAATGCTGCATCGGCAGCAGTTGGAAAAGAGCCGGTGGCTGCTTTCGGATGTATCGGTGCAGACGTGTGTTAAGCCCTTACCTTCCTAGGGTCTGGAGCATTGCTAGCGCTTGGGGGGAGCTAGGGGGAGTGAGTTAGTTGGCCAAATTGGGAGAATAGGGGAAACATTTTGAAATGAATGTATAAAACAAAATTTCTGAGGTTCTGTGAGAAGAAACATGAAATCACTGAATATGAAGTCATGAAACTAGGAGAACAAAGTAACATTGAAAAAAGCAACAAAGCTAAACACAAAAACAACAGAAAAGGGGGATAAATACACCGAACCTTAACAAGAAACATCTGGAATTAATAATGTGGGGGCGGGGCTACAGATGGCACAACACAACTGCAAGCAGAGCAGAAAAACAAAACAAACAAAGGAGCACATAGCACCTTTGATCACTACACAAATTAACACTACATGTCCCAATGTTTGTGGACACCCCTTCTAACTAATGCGCTCAGCTGCTTTAAGGTGCATATATTTCAGGGCCTTGACATCTGTCCTTATGTCTGGTCTTCAGGAAACTCTGTGTACCTTGTTTTCTCACGTTCTGTGCTCTATTAAAAGGGCAATGAGGCCAGGTGTTGTTTTTTCACTGGTTTGTTTCCTACGCTAGGCTGTAATTTCCTCACGTCACCCAGGGTGCTCTATTATGACCCCACTTGAAGGACTTCCACAACATTCCTTTTTTTTTTTTACATGGAAAAGCAATTATGGGACACGCTGACCTCTGATGAGTGTTATTTGTTTTCTTCTAAATTTATAATAAATTAAATAATTATTCTAACTACATAATTATACTGACATGATTAGTAGCAGTGTGCATTTTGCGTGTTTTATAAATATCCAGTAATATCCTGTGGGAAAGAAATCAAGGAAGCATTTACTTGTGGCCTGAATGAAGCCAATAGTATTGCCCTAGAGTGCGCGAGAAACACTTAAATCCCAGAGATGCCCAAAAGGAATTGTCAGAGAGGTGACTAGGGGTGTAAGGAAGTGTCAAAATGTCGAAGTATTGTGATATTATGCTCCGCAATACTGTATCAGTTCTCAAAAACACAGTATTGATTATTAATAAATAGGTTAAATGTAAAGATTGGCGCCAGACAGTTGTTCATTTAGTGTTGTGTTTAAACCCCGACCACTAGAGAGCAGTGTTGTACTCTTCAGATCTTCAGATCCCGCTGCTCAGAGTTTATGCACTTGATGGTGTGTGGACTACAAATGGATCATGCCACCTCCATTATGGCCAGGGGGTCGTGAGTTCGAATCCCAAGCCATGCCTCTTTGCCATCAGCAGCCGGAGTCTGAGAGAGCACAATTAGCCGTGCTCTCCTCTTTCTGGGGAGGTGGATGGCGCTCTTTCCCCTCATCAATGTGATGTTAGCCGGCACAGGCTTCTGTTAGCTGGTGCGCTGGAGCTGGGGACCCGCCGTTTTCCTCAGATTGTGTCGGCTGCCCAGCAATGTCGCATCAGCGGCAGTTCGAAAAGAGGCCGTGGCTGACTTAGCCTGCTGGTATTGGGAGCGTTGGTAGTGCTAAGAGGAGTTACGAATGGGTGGGTTAATTATTAGTATTTTTTTCCTTCCAATTGTATATTTAAATATATGCATATTTACCAAAAAATTGAATGCACAATACCTGTATCGTGATATGCATCATATCGTTAGGGTCTTTCTAATAGACAGATACTGTTTATGATACATACAGTAGCTTCAGTTTAGCTTCTCTGTGCAGATCTGTAGTAAATATTGTCCTAATGTCCTGTGGCCTCAGTACTCAGTACGGTATTCGCCGCTCCTGATCCCGTCTATTTTTGCCACACTTAATTATTTAAGATGTTTCCGACTTGAAATTTAATGTTAAACAAAGACCAACCAACAGCAGCTGGCCCTAATCGCCCCCTTTAGTTACCCAATCAGCAGATTAACTTAATGTAGTTAGCAGACAAAGGCAGGGTTGATTACTGCCAGCCCTGCTGAACCTAAACAGAAAATCAAAAGAAAATTCCAGAAGGGATTAGAGAGAAAGTTGTTAAATATATCTGGAAAGGGTTACAGAGCCATTTCTAAGGCTCTGGGACTCGGTGGGAGCCATTATCTCCAAATGAAGAAAACATGGAACATACCTAGAACTAGCCGCCTGACCAGAATTCCTCAAAGAGCACAGCCTAGACTCGTCCATGCAGTCACAAAAGAAATCAGACCAGTATCTAAGGAAGTGTAGGTCTCTCTGGCCTCAGGTTAGGTCAGATTCCACCATTAGAAAGAGGCACAGCCGGTTAAGTTTATGGGGCAGATTCTATTATGGTTGGGTGTGTAACTGTTTTGTGTTTCCTTATGTTAAATCATATCTTATATTTTAGCAAATATGGAACAGTACTCTTTGACAGCTCTTAAACATCCCCTCTAAAGGACATGACGGCTGGCATCCAGACTGCTCCAGTGTTTCCCTACTAGACAATTGCTCACTCAAAAGGAACTTGGCAGAAATGTTATCCGTGGAGGAGCTGCAAGGCTTACCAAAACCACTTTCAACAATAAGCGCATCATACCAACTGTCAAACATGGTGGTGGTACTGTGGGGATGTTGTGGGGATATATTTCTTCTTCAGGGCCTTTTTTTTTTTTCAGAAGGTCCTGTAAGAACATCCTGAAGGAGACTGACTGGTCATCGGTTTTGGGTGGATTATACAGCAAGACTAGGATTGAGGTTCTGTTACAGGGCCTTAAGCAGCCAGTCAATGCTTGGAAGCCCTCCAAGGCCTCTTAAGATGTGGAAAGTACCGGACTGTGTTGTTTTTTCTCTGTTTATTCCTACTGTAATGTGTAAGGACTTAATTGCTGGCATTCAGATTCCAGATTCAGACAGATCCCATTTTCCTACTACAGAATATTTTCAATGAAGAAACCCCGTTCGCCATGTCTTTTAATCCTCTGTAATCCAATCTGTGTTAAAAAGCCCAGTCTAAGAACGTCTTCTTCATAACCGAAGCATCATTCGGCATAGAGCTGCACAAAACATGGCTCCAAACAGCCAGCAGGGGGCGGCAGAGGCCCACGCTTGGGCCGGCCCGGAGCGGAGCTGCTTTTGATTAGGCCCCTGGCTCATTGCTGGCCTGGGCGCAGACTCCCGTCAGCTGGCTGTAAATCAGCTCTAATTTGTAAGCTGTCAGCGCCGCAGTCTGCTTTCGGAACCTCCGTGCCAAAGAGCAGCCGCTGTGTGAAAGGCGAGGGCGAGACGCTGGGCCCCCCTTGGGGGAGGGGGGGGGGGCTGGAGAGGCGGAGCGCAGCAGCTCCAGAAATTGGTTCCAGAGGGACGCTGCCAGGCCGGCCGGGCTCCTTCCACAGCTTCACAGAGCAAGAGGAGGATGAGATGGAAGAGGAGGAGGAGGAGGAGGTGTGCGTGGCTTCGTCTCCCCTCAGGCAGAACGAAGAGAGTGCTGATGCACCGGCTGAGGGTTGGAGTAGACCCCAGACAATACCCTGAGACCCCCTGCTGTGCCCAGTCTCCAGAGGTTTCCGGGAGGTGTGCCTGTGTGAACGCGATTGCATGTGAATTCTCTTGCGCCCTTTCATTCTCGCATCGCCTTAGAAGGTCTGGGGACTCGTTATATTGTGTGTGTGTGTGTGTGTGTGTGTGTATATATAGATAGATGATGACTCTACAGCATATGACCACTCTACGACATCGGGCCGCAAGCTAGGCCGTCGACAGACGAAGTGAACGGGAGATGCTGTTGCAGGCCTCTTTTTTTAAAGATGTGGAAAGTTTTGGGAAATGCATTTCCTAATTTTTCCCTGTTTATTATGTTTGGATTTGCTGTCCGCATATTAATTTAGCCTTGTATTAATCTTAATGCTTCCATTCATTAATAAAGTACTCTACTTGAAGGAAAAGCTGTCTTTTAGCCCCTTAGAACCTGTATGTAAGCCTAAACTTGCCCATCACTCTCATAACTACATCAGTGACACAATTAACGTCAATTTTATAGGCCCCAAAATAGAACCTTGTGGGACTCCAAGACAGTTACCAGATCATTTACAACTATTTCTAGCTGAATAATAAACCTATGGTTTAGGGGGTTAAAGCAGCATTATGCAAAATTGGTATTTCTTGCTCCTGGGCTCCCCCTACAGTCTAATACAGTGTAATTCATGCTTTGATTGTAAGTTCCTTGCTAACGGTGCACTCATGTGGAGAAGGGGCGTTAACGAGACCACATATCATCTCCCCAGCAAACTCGTTCATGTGACTGGGAGTTGTTGACAGCCATGTTGGAGCATGTGGGCCTTCTTCCAGCCAAGCCTGAAAGACAGAGAGAGACAGAGCGAGAGAGAGACGCAGAGAGTGGCTCAGGCCCATTTTGGACAGCTGTTCCTGTCCTAGTCTCCTACTCATCATGGCTAAATGGAGTTCCAGCACTGTGGCTGAAAGGGTCCGACTGTATCCCTCTTGCGTGATAAGGCAGATTCCTTGGCAGGTCGTTGGGGTTGGGACTCAATCGTTGGCTTTGTCTGCATTGACATCTCCCATCGACTGGGTTAATGGGTTCTGGGAGAGAAAGGGGCAGTGGTGTCATGTACTGGATAAGGAAGGGGTGTAACAGAGAATAACTGGATCCTTCCAGTTTGGATAAGTACTTGTCCACTGGGCAGTGCGACATGACGCAGTAGAGTCCAGACCCAGAGCTGGTTTTCCATCACACAACAGTCCCCTTGAAAGCATTTTTCTTAATGATAATGACTAGCAACGTCACACAACAACGGCTATGAAATTTATGTCGGAATTGGGAATTCTTCCTCTAAGCGCTGCAATTTGTCCTGTGGGGTGCCTCAAGGTTCAATCTTGGGACCAACACTATTCAGTCTCTATATGCTCTCTATATGCTCTCATCCAGAAGGATAGCCTCATATAGTTTGAATAGACTAAAAATCCTCTAATCTAACACTACTAAACACAAGTCAATATGGAGACCATAGTACTCTCAGAAGAAGAGGGTCTTCAGTCTGGGTTTAAAGACAGCGAGCGTTGGACTCTGCTGTTCGGACACCCAGGGGAAAAAAGCCTGGACGCTCGTCTTCCATGCTTGTCTACTCTCTCCTTGGCCAGAGTAATCAATAAATACAGCATTTCCGTTCATCAGTATGCTGATGACACATTGTTCACTATACAGGACCAGTCAAAAGAAGACACAAGGGTATCCACCATAGTCTTTCAACACTCTGATCTGTACTGCATCACCCAGTGGGGAAACAAGCACCATTACACACCTGTGGAAAACACACCTGGTTCTGTCTTCACCATTGATTTTGTTATATAAGGTTTAAGCCGAGCTGTCAGGACTGTTACTAACTGTACCTGTGTTGTGCTTGAGCAGACGAGGCACCTGCAGGACCTCCAGGGCTGCCTGGTCCTTCTGGTATGACTTTAATACTACACACACATTCACATTTTCATACTGCAGTATTATCTATTATATATTATATATATTATATTATATTTCTCCTTGACTTTAAAGGTCCCCAAGGGCCTCCTGGACTCCCGGGTGTACCTGGACTAGATGTAAGTACGAGCTCACACTAGGCACACTTGCTTTTGACGTAGTATTACTGTCAAATGGATCCAGGACATTTAATTGGCTCTTTCTGTGTGTTTCAGGGCATCAATGGCCTCCCGGGCAAAGCTGGAGCTCAGGGGCCTAAAGGAGACCCAGGTGACAGGGTGAGGTCACATCATAGTACGGGCGCTCAGTCCTGAACAGTCGCCTGTCAAATGTTTTGCATGTGCGAAGAAAAACTACTCAATTAGCATCTCACCGTCAAAAAATGCACTATATGGACAAAAGTATTGGGACACCTCATTTATCGTTCTTTGCTAAATCAAGGGAATTTAGGAGATTTCATATGAAGTGTTATAAAGGGTATTTAAGGCTTTCTGCTAGACTTTGCTAGACTGGAGGAACATTGCTGTAAGGAGTTGATTACATCTGCATTGAGAGTTAGTGAGGTCAGAAGGTCAGATGATCACCTCCAAACCTCCCTCCCAGTCCCTCCCAGTCATTACTCCCCAACTCGTTCCAAAAGTATTGGATGGCGCCCCATCCATTACTCCGGAGAACATAAATCTACTACTCCACAGCTCAATACTGGGGGGGCTTTATAGACTATATATAGGCCTCTAGCTCAGGCCTGGCATTAGACAGCATGGTACCAGTAGGTTCACGATAGGTTATCTGCTCTGGATAGTCCTATTCTATTGGCAGTGCTTCTCTACAGGGACTAGACAAGCTGTGTGTGTATTTGCACGACTTTATCAGCACTAGCTAAGTGTCCACAAACATTTGAACATGTAGGGGACAACACCACCCTCCTAGGGGCCCTCGTCCCAGAGGGGGGTTACTTTTCCAGTCTCAGTGTATGCATTTCAGGTCTTGGTCCTCTAAGGTCCCCTATTGGCGGACAGTCGTCATTCAGGGATAATGGGGTCTAATATATCAGTACCAGCGTGTCTGTGTGTCTGTGTGTCGTCTCCTCTTTAACGGCTGGAGGATCAGGCAGTGCTTTGATTCTCAGACACTGTCTGTACTGTCCCAGCCAGTGTAGGTGGACCACCATGCATTAACGTGAATGGGTGGGCCGTCCTGCATGCTGAAAGAGCTGGAAACAAGATAGGCTGACACAGAGTTGGCCTCTGCCTGTGTGAGAGGTCTGGAGTGGAAGGGGAGTGGACAGGTGATTTATGTGCAGGGGGACTTTCTCATTGCTCAGTGACCAGCAGGGGTCAGGGTGCACAGATGAGACCTCAAAATCCAATTTCTTTCAAAGTTAGAGCCACCAGACATAATACAGACGACAGATATTTCTACGACACCCATTTCCATAGTTACAATATACTCGTTTCCATGGTTACCATGCCATGCTTTTTGGATTATGAGCTGTTACCACAGTTATACTATTACTATACCATGGTTACACTACACCCACTGCCACGGTTGCACTACACACATTCACACAGGTGTGCTATATCCATCTCCATGGTTACTTCCCATGGTTTTTAAGGTCCCGCCTATTTCAACATTTAGAATTAAACCTATTGAAATTGTCACACTACACTATTTCCATGGTTACGCTACACACATTACCAAGCATATGCTACACCCATTCCCACAGTTACACTATACCCATTTCCATGGTTACGCTACACCTATATCCTGTGTTACGCTGCACTCATTTCCGTGGTTACGCCACACTTTTTCTCACACATACGCTACATCCGTTTTCATGGTTACCCCCAGGGTAATTAAGGCATTCGCTATTTATATTGTCATACTACACCCATTTCTATGGTTACACCCATTGTGCCTCTACATCTTTTTCCACAGTTGTTGCAACCACTTCCTTGGTTACGCTAAATACATTTCTACTGTTATGCTACACCCATTTCCAAAGTTATGCTACACCCAATTCCAACAGTTATGCTACACCCATTTCCAAAGTTATGCTACACCCAATTCCAACAGTTATGCTACACTTATTTACACGGTTGTGCTACACCCAATTCCAACAGTTATACTACTTCCACTTCCACAGTTATACTACACCAATTCCTTGGTAATGCTGCAGTGTCTGGATGATTCTTACTTTTTGAATATCTGTCTTCTCAGGGACCTCCAGGATTCATTGGGGAGCAAGGACAGCCTGTAGGTGCACCTTATTACCATAGACACCACATCCACACATACCTCACATTTCACGCCGTCTGAGAATCTGATGTGGGTTTTTGTGCTCCTTTAATTGTTTGTTGGCAGGGTCTGATGGGTGCGAAGGGGCAGAAGGGAGAGCCAGGAGAGAGCCTACCTGAGGTGAGCTGCTCTCCTCAGCATACTGCCTACTTTACCTACCAGCATAACTCTCTCATTCAAAATGCTAAGAATAGCACTAATAATGAATGAAAGCTGGTGGGTCAGTTAGCATTTGGTAAATTATGCAAAATTCTAGCGAGATTGTTTGGAGCAGATTGTTTGGAACAGATATTAAACATGGGTATTATTATAAAACGTGGGTATTATTTTTTATATGCAAGTGCCTTATAGATATGCAAATAAATTACACACATATATATATATATATAATATAATATAAAAAGGCCCCAAAGATTTACATAAGTTTTATAAATGATGCTAAATCATACCAAAAAGGATTCCACTGATGTTATGTGTGCCAAGTGATTCCAGGTAGGCTCTGGACCCACCATGACCCTGGTCTGGAAGATGTGGATAAGAAGATGAATAAATGAATTAATGTTAAAGAGGTCAAAAGGGTGTTTTTGCCTGGAGTGTAGTACATAAATAGGCCTCGGGCTGATCTGTGTTTGTAGCACAACGTATGACTGGACTGAATTTAACAGAACTGAACTGACTGCAGGGTGAAGGGACTCAGCAGCTGAGAGAGGCTCTGAAGATTCTGGCCGAGAGAGTGCTCATTCTGGAACACATGATTGGCATCCATGGTAATGTGGACGACTTGCTAAGTTGTCTGTCTGTCTGTCTGTCTGTCTGTCTTTAAATGGGACGTCTTCATCTGTTCATTTATGGAAGGACCACTTTATATATAAAGGTGGGGGGTGCATGATTTTTGGCCCTTTGAGGAGTACACTATGTGTCCAAATGTTTGTGGACACATAGTGTACTCCTCAAAGGGCCAAAGATCAAGCAAACCTTTGAGGAGTACACTATGTGTCCACAAACATTTGGACACATAGTGTACTGTGTCATGCAGGCCGAATCCAGCATGATCTTTGGCCCTTTGAGGAGTACACTATGTGTCCAAATGTTTGTGGACACCCCTTCTAATGAATGCTGGATTCGACCTGCTGACACAGACGTGCAAATGCTTACACACAGGCTGAACACACAGCTTGTTTAGTACCTGTAGAGAGGTACTGCCAATAGAATAGGACTCTCTGGAGCAGATAAACATGAACCTAATGGTACCGTGCTGCCTAATGCCAGGCCAAGCGTGGGTTACCGGAGGGGTATAAAGCCTGAGCTGTGGAGCAGTGAGACTCTGGTGCTCCATCCAGTACTTTTGAGATGAGTTGGTGTTGGTGAATGCAATCAAATCCTCGCAGCAGTGCTCCTCCAAAATCTAGCGGGAGGTCTTCTTCCCTGGACAGTTGAGACATTTACTCCAACAAAAGCAGGATCAACTTGGTTTCAGAAGAAACAGTAAATGAGCAGGTGTCCCAATACTTTTGTCCGAATAATGTATTTACTCGTATTTGTGTTTGTTTACAGAGTCGCCAGCTGAGGGCGGATCTGGTTTGGAAGGTCTGCAAGATCCTCTTCCTCTGCCTGCGGTGAAGATCAAAAGGGCCCAGTCCGCCGCTCTCCGTGCCGGCCAACAGAAGAGGAGTGTCTGACATTTCCACCAAAGCTCCAGCCTAGCTGTCACTCATTCCTGTCCCGAATGATCCTAGACCACAGTGCTCTTCTAGAAACCACCCTCTCCACTTTCCATTTATAGGTTGTGTTGTGCTGTACAATGTTTGACAAGGAAACATTGTGTGTATTCTTTTTTTATTGTTGTTGTAATTATAATTGTGTTATTGTGGTATATACAGTACTGCACAGAGGATTAGGCCCCTAACCCCATTATTCTAATCCCTGTCTCTCAGCAGTGAGAGGGTTTCTACTGCAGAAGCTCCAGATCAGATCAGAACAGATAAAGCAGGTGAACATAAATCCAGTAAAAAGGAGAAACAAGAGCTTCTCATTCTGAAGAAAGAAAGTAGTGAGATCTTGTCGGTGAGCTAGTCTGAAGAACAGAGCTCGGTTCCTCCAGGTTTCTCCTGGACGCCCCCCAGTCCAGCCAGCACAGCGTGGAGGATGTGTTCAATTCCATCAGCAGCAGCAGCAGCTCACCTGATTTACCATCATTAAGCCCTGAGAGAGGAGAACTTTGGAGATGTTCTAATGATGAACACAGTGATGGAGAACCACCACCACCACTTTCTGCACTGTTGAGCAGCTCTTCATTGTAGTTTTCCCGAGTGCCTAAAACTTTTGTTCAGTACTGTATGTGTTTGTCTATGTGTGTGTGTATGTGTATGTGTGTGTGTGTGTTTAAATAGCAGGAGTTGACCTGCCAGTTCGGAAGGCTGCAGACTAAGCACAACAGATGCTACAACTGTGTCAGTTCGTCTTGCAGTCTCTGCAGTTCGTCTCACCTGTATCCGCCAGGCAGCGCAACTTTAGCACGCCGCTAGCCTGTCAGCATCTCGCAGCCTGTTCTCGGCTCCCCAGCTTGTTAAAACCGCAGCGAGACAGGATGGAACAAATGAGCCCCCTGCCCACCCGGCAGCTCCAAATAAAACGCTGTCAAACCAGAAACATCTGGATCATCCGCCACAAAAAGCAGCACCAGCCAGCAATTGTTTTGGCTCTCCAGCCCTAAAATACCGCCTTCTGGGTTTTGGTAGGAGTACGTTTTTTTGTTTGTTTTTTTATCAGCAAAAATGCCGCCGCGGGTTGTTTTCCCCGCGGTTAGGTCAACCCAACAGATTGGAGGAACAATCTGAGGTTTCGCCAATACTTTAAGAGCCACAATAACGGTCACATCACTCCAACTCTGCACCAGGGCTCTATTTTAGCGATCTTTTTAGGCGGGCCGTCAACCGTGCACCGCGCAGCTTGATTTAGGGGGCATGTCGGTGTGTCTTTGCTATGGTAACGACGGGAAAAGTTCACCCTGCACAGCTCAAAACTTGCAAAAGGCATGTATTAAGTCTCTTAATGAATCATGGGTGTGTTTTTTTTTTTTTTTTTTTGTTGGCGTAACGCGCAACAATAAACCAATCAGCGTGACGCTCGACTTTCCCTTTAAGAGCCGGGTGCGGTCATTCTGACTTTGGCAGGTTGATATTTCAGTGGTGTAAAGCTTGGGGGAGGGGAGGTACGAGCGTCGGCCTGCACGTGCCTGTGTTGACAATTCACTTCCAAGATAGCAACGAACGAGCGTCTGACTGTTGACGAACATCTGTCTAGGCTGTTTTCAGTCAGTGGAGCTCCTCCTGTGTTTTTCATTGCCAAGATACGTAGCAATACGCCAGAAATTGACCTGACCACCCCTCATTTCGAGACCACCGCGCCCATCGGTGTAGATACATTCGTAAGTAGAGTTTCTGTTTAACGACGCAGGAGGAAGGCGTGAACATAGAGTGCTGGCGGGGGGTAAGATAGCAGTGATCATCGTGCAGGATGTAAGATAGTATCCAGTTCGTGATTTTAACGTTAATACGTATTTTGCTGGACGTTTTTTTTATATATATATAGTTGATTCCCAGTGGTACTCTTTTTACAGTGCCTGAATGTTGGTACACATACGAAGGTAAAAGTCGTAAATGAAATCGTTAATGTAATTTAGTACGCTAGGAAGTTTCCCTGATTCTGGGTCTTGGTTCTGAACTGTAATGGTAACGGAATGGTTTCTCGGCTGCAGGCCTGTGCCATGTATCGAGCTTACTGTGCCTCCTATTCAGCTGTTGATTGTTGATTGAATACGTACTATTGTTTGCACTCTGATTTCAGGTTGTTAACGCGCTGGTATATAAAAAGTGTTAACGTGTGTGTGTGTGTGTGGGTGAATGCACCTGAAGGTTGACTTTCAGGTCTTTTTGTAATTTCAATAAAAGATTCCAGATCCGGTGTGACGGGGTTGACTCCGGTAGGTTGTTGTTAATCTTTTATTTTATATAACGTTATTATTCTTTAACGATGGCGATAAACGCTCGTGAGTAGGCGCTGAGTAGAAGTAGACAGTCAGTGTATCTACGAGCCCTGCTAAAAATGACCCAAGGTCTTTAGCTTTTGATAAGCCCAGGGTTTTAGAGTTTGATGGTTTAGCTCAAATAAGCTTATGTACCCTGATAAACAGCACAACCAGCTTGACCCACCTGCAGAACCAAGCCGGTTGACCAGCACAACCAAGTTAGGTCACCCTATGGCCTATGACTAGTACAGGGTAGGACGTCCCCGGGAGGAACTTTTTGACCATCTTCCCCATTATCTGAAACCATCCACCAGTAAAAGCTAGTCTCGGTCTGGCTGAATCTTAGCTGTCTAATCGCTTTATTGCTAATTGTTTGGTCTAATCGCTCCAGATGTTGCCAGATTGTTGTTAGTAAGACCTCAAAAAGTTAGAACATCTGGCATTTGGTTTCCTGAACGTTCAAATTGATTCAACTTGATGTTTCTGCAACGTTTTCTTTGTAGCGTTTACGAAAACCCTAACATAATTTTAACATAACACTTAGGCCCCGCCCACACACAAATTTAGCTTTTTTCGGACACTGAAAATTGAGTTTTTCTAAAACGCTGACGTAAGAACGCATGCGGGTTTCCAGTGGAATCTCAAATGCCTCCTTACTCGCTAAATAGTGAACTACGTAAGTTGTGAACTACGAGAAGTGAGGGAAATCTCTGTAACTGAAAATATCCGGATCCGTGTGGGCGAGGCCTCAGACAGCTCACCAACCACAACCTCGAGCTCGATTAAAGATTGGCATGGGCTTCAGGACCACAGAAATGAGAAACCAGAGTCTGCTTCACTTTCAAAAACCACTTTATCCATCCTCAGAGTTTCTACATCCTCAGAGTCCTGAACGTCATGTGCAAAGGGCCTCAGCTTTCAGTGTCAGCGTATGGGATGACGATGGGGTTCACACTGATGACGGAAACTATTTACAGGTTGGAGGTTTCTCCCCGGCTCCTCACTCCTGCTCCTTGTCTTCTCCATGTGTGATGACGTAGCAGAGGTTCTTGTAGTCGAGGTTTCCAGAGACGTCCAGAGGGAAGTTAGTAAACATCTGGTTGACCTGTGTAGAGAAGCCAAGGAAAGCTCATGAAACCCTGAGGATCAGACTGTCTGAGGAACATCAGAAAAGAGGGTGGAGGTCCCCGCTCCATGATTTCACCCTAACAGTGGCGCTATAAGGAAGGGTTTCTTATAAAGTGGCCAGTGAGTGGAAGTACAGTAGAGGTGTTTCTAATAAAATGGCCAATGAGTGGACATACAAGGAAGATGTTTCTGATAAAGTGGCCAGTAAGGGGACATCTGCGTTAGGTGTTGCTAATAAAGTGGCCAGTAAGTGGACCTATGTGGTAGGTGTTTCCAATAAAGTGGCCTGTGAGTGAACATACAAGGAAGGTGTTTTGAATAGTGGCCACTGAGTGGACATCTACGGTAGGTGTTTCTAATAAAGTGGACATACTGTGAAGGTGTTTCTAATAAAGTGGCCAGTTAGTGGACCTCTGTGGTAGGTGTTTCTAAAAAAGTGGCCAGTAAGTAGAAGTAAAATGGAGGTGTTTCTATTGAAATGGCCAGTTAGGGGACATATAAGAGAGGTGTTTCTAATAAAGTGGCCAGTGAATAGATGTAAAAAGTTGTTATTTCTATTGGACACTGTGTGTGTGTGTGTGTGTGTGTGTGTGTGTCTCTACAATATACCACCTGATGGGGAGGGCCTCAAAGAATAGGATGCCCTAGAGTGGTGTGAAGGCCTACATCCTAATTTAAATGTCTCTCTCTCTCTCTCTCTCCCTTTCCCTCCCACCACTTTCCCCAGTGTATTTGTGTGTGTGTGTGTGTGTGTGTGTGTGTGTGTGTGTGTGTGTGTGTGTGTTTCTTGCTCCCGTCAGCTGAAACTGATGTTGGTATAAACCCAGCGGGGGCCGAGTGTGCCACAGTGTTTGATCAGCAGCATGTGCACATGTCTCCTGTGTGTACCCCCATGGTTGATCAAGAGCGCTGCCCAGCGGCCCCCGTGGACCCCCAGAGAGCACGTTGCCGTGCCAACGCAGCGTGGCCGCTCATCTGCTGGACACATGGGAGCCACAGTGAGCCTACACAGTTTTTCTTAGTGGGTTCTCTCCCCCCCCCAACTGCTCTGGGTGGGTTTTTTGGTGTGTGACAGCAAGATGGATGATTGTAATCACAGGAGCCATCAGCCAGGCAGGACGCTGCCACGAGAAGCCAGCCAGCAGATTACTGCACACTGCTGCCATGGGAACAGAGGGCTTGTTTGTTTTCCTCTGTGCGTGAGTGTGTGTGTGTGTGTGTGTGTGTGTGTGTGTGTGTGTATCATCAGCATTTATTTCCAAGGCTTTGATGCATGCTGTATGATAGCTGCTACACAAAAGTTTTGGAGTGTAAGGGAGTGAGAGAGAGAGAGAAAGCCAGACAGATGGACGGAGACAGAGAAACAGAGACAATGAGAGAGAGAGACTGAGAGAGGCAGATAGAGACAGACAGGGAGATAGAGAGATAGAAAGACAAAAGGAGACAATAAGAGAGACATAGATGGATAGAGACAGACAGGCAGACAGAGTTAGACAGACAGAAAGACCCAGAAAGGGAAGGGATGAGAGAGACAAGGAGAGAGCAAGAGGGACAGAATGAAACAGAGAGGGACAGACAGGGAGAAAAATAGTGATGGACAGAGACAGACTGAAAGAGAAGGGGTGAGAGACATAGAGACACAAAGAGAGAGACAAGGAGAGAGCAAGAGGGACAGAATGAAAGAGAGAGGGACAGAGACAGACAGAAAGAAAGACAGACTGAAAGAGAAGGGGTGAGAGACATAGAGACACAAAGAGAGAGACAAGGAGAGAGCAAGAGGGACAGAATGAAAGAGAGAGGGACAGAGACAGACAGAAAGAAAGACAGACTGAAAGAGAAGGGGTGAGAGACATAGAGACACAAGGAGAGAGCAAGAGGGACAGAAATTCAGAGAGAGGGACAGAGACAGACAGACTGAAAGAAAGGCTGATAGAAACAGATAGAGACAAAGACATGCATTTATTTGTGTGTGTGTGTGTGTGTGTGTGTGTGTGGCACTCACCTCAGCTTCAGAAAACTTGTCCGCTTGAGACATCAGGTAATATTTGATTCTGTTAATTAGCAGAAAATACAGACAGCTGTTAGCCAGCGGCACTGTCCCTGTCCCCGTCCCCGTCCCCATTCCCATCCCTGTTCCTGAGGAACTTTGCTCATTTGCTAACGTTGCAAATCTGTTAGCCCAAAGCTAAAAACACTAGCCAGAAGCTAACGTGCTAGTCACAACAATACAAAGCATGAGTCAAAATACTGCCACTGGCACTTACTCATCCCCCTTTAGAAAGCCTGTTCCCTCCGGGTCAAACATCTTGAAGGCGTTCAGTATGGTCTCCTCCGGGTCGGTGCCTGGAAAGTTAGCAACAGTCAGTCTAAGCAAGGATCAAAGCCACCAGGTTCAGTAGATGTAGTGTCTAAGAAGCAACATCACCAAAATGTGACGAGCTAATTTGGGCTAACTGTGCAAATGCACACACACAGCCTGTAGAGACGTACTGCCAAAAGATGCCAGGCATGGGCTAGAGGGGTATAAAGCCCCCCAGCATTGAGCATGTTGAGCAGTGGAACCACCAGCCAACATCCTCATGTGGGGCTCACATGGATGGAACGTGGGCTAGGTGAGTTCCAATGGGCATGGGCTCTGAGTGGGCTCCCCAAATGGGCCCCATCATTACAGCCCACCTAAATGTCACATGGGTCCCATCTAGGTCCCATATGCAGTGTATAACCCAAATGGGGCCCATGTTTAACCCCTATCTGGTCCCATCACTGACCCTGGGGGGCATCGCCTGGATATGTTAGCTGGGGGGTTCTCTGGAATAATTGATGATGCTCCACCCAATACTTTTGGAATGAGCTGGGGAGCTGAGGGGATGAGGTGGGTGGTGATCATCCAACATTGTAACCTCACAACGTTTTAACGTTCAGGCACTGGTCACTTTGGCCTGGTCAGTGTTAGATCCATGAGCTGGGGTCAGGTCTGTGAGTGTGTAAATGATGACGACTGTAGCTGGAGCACACCTTTGAGCTTCTCTCCGAACATGCTGAGGAACACTGTGAAGTTGATGGCGCCAGGAGCTTCTTTCAGCATGTCCTCCAGCTCGTCGTTGCCTACGTTCAGCCGGCCTAGAAGCGTAGATGGACACCGACACTCACAATCAAGATCCTTAACTGAACATCAACAGAGCGTCCCACCATCTACCGTCCACTAGGAAAGGTCTGTTACCGTCCACGTCCACTACCGTCCACACTTTTTATTGGCCATTGCTGTGGTGCCCAGAGAGCAGAGAGAGTTGCCCTTGCTCAAGGGCCCAACAGTGGTGGCTTGTTGAGCCTGGGTATTGAACCCACAACCCTGGCAACAATTGCCTGGAGCTCTAGCCGCTGAGCCACCACTGCCCCAACCCCACCTATGATAAAAAAAGTGCTCCTTAAGAGGTTAAAAAGGGTGTAGATTTTAACCCCTCTTCAGTCACCCTGAAGAACGTGGCCAAAAGCACATGCACATTCTGCTCGCACCCCATTAACTACGTCAAAAACGGTTGTAGCGTTTTACCCCGTCTGCCAGAAACAGAGGAAAGAAACGGCAGGCCCATTTTATTCTCCTCTACCTGAAACCTGGAAGTGTTGGGAGAAAAATCAAGAGCATTTACCCACGGCAGCGAACGTGTCTCTGAGGTCGTTCTTGTCGATGAAGCCGTCTCTGTTCTGGTCCATGATGGTGAAGGCCTGCAGGCGGTCATAACGCGTTAACTCGGGACACATCGTCTGCTCTCTATATATCAAAGAAATGCGCTGCGCTAATGTCTTAAGAGCCCATCCATCCTGTAGACTGTAAATTACAGTGATTATGGTCTAGGTCTGGTCCAGCCAAGGAGCTGGCTGTTAAAGTTATAGCTCCTGTGAGTTATGGTTTGTGTGGTTTGAGAGTACAGCACATGGCTGAGGCGTGGGGATAAATGGTGCAAATGGCTCTTGCCTCCTTGAACTCCTGAATCTGAGACTGCTCGAACATGGTGAACACGTTGGAGCTGCCCGACTCCTTCTTCTTGGCCTTCTTGGGCGACTGCACACATAGAGAAAGAAACGTTATTGGAAGCATAGAGGCAATCAAATCATCGACATTTTAAACGTACTACGGCTTACTGCGGGAATGGAGAGGAGACCTCTGAGAACACTAGAACTCTGGACGGTTAGGTAGCTCAGCTGATTCCCAAAAGCATTCCTAATATTAATAGATCTGTTGGGGTCTATGAATTGCACAGCTTGTTTAATTGCCATAGAAAAGCATAGAATGGGACGCTCTGGAGCAGCTGCACGTAAGCCTTAGGTCAGCAATGTTCAGAATGCTATCAAATCCTCACAACAATGTTCCAGAATCCAGTGTAAAGCCTTCCCAGAAGAGTAGAGAATGGGATGCTCTGGAGCAGCTGCACATGAGCCCAATGTCACCATGGCCACCAAGTGTCTGCTAGCTTTAGAGCTCGGACCAGTGCTTTAAGGATGAGCTGGAGTTTACTAATGCTCTGAATGCAATCACATCCTCACTGCAATGTTCCAACCCCAAGTGTTAAGCCTTCCCGGAAGAGTAGAGCATGAGGTACTCTGAAGCTGCTGCTCATGAGCCTAGTATTGGGCTATGGAGAAGTCCTTTGAGCTGGAGGGCCAGAACTAGCCATCCAACATCAGTACCTGACCTCCCTAATGCTCTGTATGCAATCAAATCCTCACAACAATGTTCCAATATCTAGTGTAAAGCCTAGCCTTGTTCCCGTAAGAGTTAAGAATGGGATGCTCTGGAGCTGCTGCACATGAGCCCAAGGTCACCACGCCCAAGTGTCTGCTAGAAGGGTATGAAGCCCCATAGTATTTGGCTGAATGCAATCAAATCCTCATAGTATTGGACTGTGGAGAAGTGGAACTCCATCCAGTACCTGGCCGCTCCAAATGCAATCAAATCCTCACAGCAATGTTCCCTCATCTAGTGTAGTGTAAGCACATCTCAGCACCTCGTCCCGCACGCCGGACGCTAAAGGTCATCGGTGTTAATATTTAGTATAGTCAGCAAGTCCAGCTAGCGTCCTCCAAACGTTCCCCTGAGCCTTTTTTACGGGTTATTGACGGACACGTAATCGACCCCCATGACCTCCATGGCCATCACGCATGCATGTCCGTCAACTCTGCGACAGATTTTTGTGGTTACCATAAAAAACGTTAGTGACAACGGGGCGATTTGGGTGATGTTCCTACCATTGTGAGAGTGGAGGAGGTCCTGCAGATGGTCAGTCAAAGTCTGGGCAGACAATAGAGCCACTGCTACCGTTTTATATGCCGGTCAGGCCGAGCATACCTGCTCTAAGTTTAGACAATAGAGCCTGGCTGGAAAAATGCAGCAACTAGCCCCCCTTGCGAGGTATGTGGATCACGCTGGGTGCATCGCCCTCATAAAAGGCACAGCTATGTCTGTAATGCCCGGCCCGCCACACCCCTTTCACAGGTGCTGCTATTTTGAGGTCAGTGGGGACCAGGGCGTGAAAAAAAAATGACCTCTTATGAGATATGGACAAAAGTATTGGGACACCATCTCATTCGTGCTGAGTTTATCCTGCTACCGTCCAGGGAAGAAGGCTTTCTACTAGATTTTGGAGATTGGCTTTTGCATTGCTGTGAGGATATGATTGCATTCAGCGACAGGAGCGTTAGTGAGGTCAGAATGTCTGATGTTGGATGGAGGGGTGTAAAGATTCTCCTAAATTAGGCATGCCCCCTATAGGTTTACATTTATTTATCTGCTCCAGAGAGTTCTATTCAATTGGTCTAGCATCTGAATGCATTCATTATTAGAGGTGTCCACAAACATTTGGACATTATAGTGTAAGTGCAGAGTATAGCACTCGTACAGTCTTTGCCAAGTTGGATGTGATTTGAAAAGCCATTAGGGTCAATGTCAAGTGCCCAGTTTCACCCCTCAGCCACGGCCCATGCTGGGATTTGGAGGCAGCGTTTTCAGCAGCTGGGCAGCCGGCAGAGATCGTAATTCTCAAAGACATAAGAGACATAACAGGCGGATTCGCTGGGCTCAGGTCAGGGTATGTCTGACCTTAAAAGGCAGCCGCCACGACCTTTCACACCTGCCAAATCGTCGCCTGCATTAGCTTGCTGTTGTCGCTCGCCAGCTAGCACTGGACAAGGTTATTGCTCTGAAAGGCTCTTAGCTTTGCACTTTAGCCTCTTTCAAATCCACGGTATGGAAAGGATAGATAAACCAAACAAGCACAGAGCGGCTAACTATCTGTTAATCAGGACGTGGGCAATACCAGTTAGCATGAAAGGCTCCTAGCTTTGCACTTTAGCTGCTTCTTAGCCACCAGAGTTTAAACCAACAACCTCATGAGAGCTAGCAGTAAGCATGGAACTCGTGCTACAATGCTAACTGGCTTTCTCTGGCGTTTGTTCGTGGTCAGTCACATTAGCTCCGTTTGGATAAATGATCTGCCCAGTGTTTACAACCAGCTCCACGTTTTTTTCCAGGTCGTGACAAGTCATATTAGTGGACGCATTCCAAATCTGCAAGCCAAGCGTTATTTTCATCACCACGTGGGGTCATTTGTCCTACACTGACACTGAATCTGTCCAGTGGTTTGCCACATTGTCATGGGAGTGCCACAGGGGTCTATTTTGGGGCCTCTGCTGATGTGCTGATATGCTCTTAAATACACGGATCAGCCATAACATTAGTACCGGTGAAGGTCTATCAGTTCTATCAGGCTGGGTCAGAACAATTCCCAGACATCACCCAGATCTTGTGGAGTGTTTCTGGGATTCAGTGGTCAGAACCAACAGTTACATTTATGGCGACGTACAAGGTTACTCATAGTACAGAGTCGGGCCAATGCAGTGTTAGGAGTCTTGCCCAAGGACTCTTATTGGTCTAGTGCAGCATAGACATCGAACCCTGGTCTCCCACATGGTGAATTAGCTCACTAGAAGGTAGTGGTGTTAGCGGCGCCACATCAACCACTGCAACCATCAGCCATACCTGCCACAGGATCATGGGCACCTAAAAGCCTCACTGATGCGATCCATGAAGGCCCACACCTTACAACTCTGCTGCTAAGGCCGGTGCTTGGTGCTGGATACCACAGGATGGTCAGGTCTGTTGTGGTGGCACAAGGAGGACCTACTCAATATTAAAAGGTGGTCTTAATGTTATGGCTGATCGGTGTACTGTTCTGTTGGTAGGTTATGGATCACATTAAATCAGTAGCTGAGGAGCTGCTTGGACTGGGTCCGAACATCTCCAAAACATCAGGCAGGTCTTGTGGGGTGGTCCCATCAGTGTGCAGTTACTTACAGTACCTAGCAGTACTTACAGGACTTCTTGAAGGATCTGCTGTTAACTGCGGTTAGTCTTGGTGCCAGATACCACAGGACACCTCCAGAGGTCCTACGGGTCCAGAACATGTTCTGTTGCATCGGTATTGATCAGTCGTGACCCCGAGCTCGCAGTCGAACTCTTTCCACGTACTGAGGACTGAAATAGATCGGGAGTCATGTGCCTGCGTCCTCACAGGACAGGACAGTCCTTGCTGATCCAGGAGCAGCCAGGATGCTCGCTAACGGGGACAAGCGGACAATAGAACCGATTCCAGACCGACCTGCTCTGAGTCTGCCGTGGCCAGACCGACATCATTATAATGTCATCAGCACGGCTGCGTCCAGAGCGGGAGGGAAATGATTGATTAATATGAACTCCGCTGCATTTATTCTCAGACGCCAATCTGTCTCACACACAAAGGCCGGGAGACAGACCCCCGCCCCGCCGCCCGCCACCTGGCAGAGAAGACTATAGCATGTATTCAGACAACAGCGCAACCTGGACAAGTAAGGCCAGGCCGGAGTCATGGTGCAAATATAGACTCGGCCATTGTTGGCATTATTTACTGGGGCGCTTATGCAGGGCTGGCAGCAGGTTTGAGCATGTGTGTGCAGTTGCGTGTGCCAGACGACACAGCTAATCAACCACAGGGCATGTGATGAGTGTGTTTGAGTCCATATAAGAGCTGATATATATATATATATATATATATATATATATATATATATATATAGTACCAGTCAAAAGTTTAGAGACACCTGGCTGAAAGTGTGCTGATCATCACCTTGATCCCATTTGACCCAAACACTAGAGTGGCCAAAAATAAAAGAGGATGCTAGGGACAGTTCGGATGGAGGGGGTGGGGGTGGGGGTTCAAGTAGGCCTCAAGTTGTAGGCTGAACTGAAAGGAGGTGATTGGGTCATTATATACGCTATTAGGCTGTTGAGCGGTTTTGCGAAATGAGTAAGTGTGTGTGTAGGTGTAGGTATTTCCACCCTCACACACACACTGCCACGGTCCTACAAATTAGGCCTCATTGAACTTGTACTCACTACAATGGTTACCCATGTCCTCTTTTTTAAAAACAGTAATATGGTCACCCCAGCATTTGGATATTTTGAAGGTGGTAATCAGCACACGTTCAACCAGGGTGTCCAAACTTTTGATTGGTACTATATATTGGTTGGTATATATATATATATATATATATATATAGAACATGGGGTCTTGAGACAATTAAGAGTTCTTCCAGGCACTGTCAGCACTCTGTTAATAGCGAGAGAAGGGGGGGGGGGGGGGGGTCCTTTACAGGGAGCTGGTCAAGTTGGATCTCAGTGGGCAGGAACTTGTGATAACAGAAGGACACATGCTTCAGGGACAGCGCTGGACTGTGTGTGCAGCAGGTGTGCTACCCGGACGGGGTAGTCATACTTATTTTGGTGCTGTTTTTGTGGGAAGCTTATAAATAGCACCTTATATATGTATATATATATATACACTATATGTCCAAATGTTTGTGGACACCCCTTCTAATGAGTGCATTTAGCTACTCTAACTTGCACCCATCGCTGGCACAATTGTGCAAATGCACACACACACACACACACACACACACACAGCTAGTCCCTGTAGAGAGGTACTGCCAATAGAATAGAACTGTCTGGAGCAGATTAACATCATGACCCTAGGTGTGGGCTAGTAGAGGGGTATAAAGCCCCCCAGCAGCATTGAGGAGCTGTGGAGCAGTAGAACTACTGTGTTCTCTGGAATGATGGTGGTGGAGCTCCATCCAGTCCTTCTGGGATGAGTTGTGGAGTTGTGTGGGATGATGAGGTGGGGTGGTGATCATCATCCAACATCCTGACCTCACTGACTAACTCACTCTTGTCGCCTGAATGCAATCAAATCCTCACAGCAATGCTCCTCCTCCAAAATGTAGTATAAAGTCTTCTTCCCTGGACAGTAGAGACAGTTACTCCAACACTTTTCTTTTAATGTCCTTCATTTTGGAAGAAACAATAAATGAGCAGGCGTCCCAATACTTTTGTCCGTTTAGTGCATATGCACAAAACAAGTGCGTAATCATGTCTGCCCCCTTCTGTGTGATGAAAAAAAAGAAAACCTGCCTGCCCCAACTGTTTCTCATGTCCAAGGGAATCAGAGTCGCCCCCTTGTGGCTGAGGAGTAAACTACATGCTTCAAAAATCCTCAAAAATCCTCAAAAATCTATTACTTTTAAATTGTAGCTGCATGTTTAAACTGTAATCAAGACTTGATCCGTTGTCTTCAGGGCTTTTGCTTCTCCAGAGACAAAAGGAAAACAGTGGTTCTTATATTTAATTAGGCCTTAATGGTACTTAAAATCTTTACACATAAAATTAGACTAAACAGTCACATGTGAAGCCCGTCACCGCCCTTTTTTCAAATGGCCGCTAGTGCAGCATCGCTAGGTAGCCAGCGAGCCCGGGAGGGGGTGGGGGGGGTGGGTTAAGCCCGGCTCCCCATCTCCAATACAACAGCTAACAGACGCCTGTGCTGACCAGCATCACACTAGGACTGATGTGGGGAGAAAGTGCCATCAACCCGCCCCTGAAAGAGCAAGGCCAGCTGTGTAATTGTGCTCCCTCTGACTCCGGCTGCTGATGGCAAGCAGCATGCCCCGGGATTCGATCCAGCGACCCTCTGATCTTTAAAAATGCACATTACAGTCAGACAGTAATGTAAGGAAAGTAGTTAATCAGTTAATTTAGTATAAACTTTTATTATCAAGTATTCACTGTAGATTAAACTCTGGGAAAGTTTAAAGGGAAAATCTGTGTTTATTTATTTATTTTATTTCTGTATAATTCAATTAAATTCATTTTTAGGATCTATTCAAATTTTAAACTCATTCAAACTCAATTCAAATGGTTCATAATAGAGAAGTTTACCAATACTGATTAATTTACAGTAGGTGTAAACAGAACCAGAGGTCGCCATGGCAACATACAAATGTATGTTGTATTTTATTTACCAGCCAAACCCACCATCCTATGAGATCCTAAGTGTGTCTTCTTGAGTTTTATGTGTGATGTTGACGACAGTAAAATAAACATAAGCTGGGAAGAAAGGGACTATTTTGCTTCATAACGCCCTGCTTGTATCCCTCCACCATGTATGCAGTGGAAAAATACATTTTAGGCCATAAGATGATCTCAGAGCTAATGTATAGTATAATAGTGACCCAGGCATCAGACAGTGTACATATACTAAATTTGCATTTAGCATGTAGAAGCTTTTTGATCTGTTCAAGACGACTTCAGACGTCTGGTTCCATTCACCACCACTGTAAACAAAAATGATTCGGTTCACTTATCTATAACGAATCATTTCACAGCTATCCGGACTGAATGACTTTGCTTACCTTACAAATGTTTATTTTTTCAGGTTTTTTAAAAGCTCATTGAAGTTCCCCTTTAAGTGAAGCCTACATGCAGTCTGTATATCATTTTTAATCCATACACAGCTTTAATATCTAATAACACACTCCTGTAGGACAGCTGTCCTGAACTCCAGGAGAGAGTGGACCTGCTGTAATGACACACAGTCACCACTGAGTGGCAGCCAAGTCTCACACACACACACACACACACACACACACACACACACACACACACACACACACACAGTTTTATCTATCCATCTTCCCTTTCCTTCATTTTACACACACACACACACACACACACAGTCACACAAGAACACAGTTGTTTTATCTGTCCATCTTTGCTTGTCTCACACACGTACACACACACACACACACACACACACACACACACACACTAACACGCTGAACCCAGAGCACTCTGCCTGGCCTGTGCTGCTTCATCTGCTGATTGGCTGAGAGAGGGTCAAAATCCCTCATAATTAAAATTTCATCCTGAGCGCAGCGGCCTTTAAATCAGGCCTGGCCTCCTGGGGAGTGTGTGTGTGTGTGTGTGTTTTGGGGGGGTGGAGGAGTGTGAGGGGTGTTCATCTGTTTTGGGGAGGGAGGGAGGGCGGCTGGACAGTGAAGTAGCAGTGAGTGTTTAAGAAGAGAAGATGTGCTGAGCAGAACATCCAAATCATCAGGACGAGTTACATTCGCCAGCAGCAGGGAAAGAGAGAGAGAGACCCCCTACCCCCCGGAGGTGTCCTGCAGTGTCTGGCACCATGACGTTCCAGCAGATCCTGTGGGTTGAGAAGTGGAGCCACTGCAGATCGGACATGATGTTCCTTCGCATCCCACAGATGATTGATCAGATTAAGATCTGAGGAATCCGGAGGCCAGGGCAACACCTCGAACTCTTCGCAGATGAGAAGATGAGAAGAAGAAGGCCACTAACATCACTTCCAATGAAATGTGGGGGTGGGGGGGTGTACCTGGTCCTCGACAATGTTTAGGTTGGTGGAAGGTGTCGGACTGACCTCTTTGTGAATGCCGGAACCCAGCAGAACACACGGCTTGTCTAGTCCCTGCACTGCCAATTGAATAAGACTCATGCCTTAATGCCAGCCGTGGGCTAGTAGAGGGGCGTAAAGCCCCCCAGCATTGAGCTGTGGAGCAGTGGAACTCCAGTGTTCTCTGGAATGATGGCTAAGATAGGGTGGTGATCATTAACACTCTCAGCTCTCATCGCTGATGGCAATCAAATCCTCACAGCAATGTTCCTCCTCCAAAATCTAGTAGAAAGCCTTCCTCCCTGGACGGTAGAGACAGTTACTCCAACAAAAGCAGGATCGGCTCTTTTTAATGTCGTTAATTGCAGAAGAAACATTGAAAAAAAAACAGCCGTCCCAATACTTTTGTCCCTATAGTGTATGCATGTATGTCTCTCCTACCCCACCCTTAATGAACACAGGCACACAGGAACTGAACACTTCCTCATACATCGCAGCGGCGGACTCATCCATGAAGCGGCGCTTCTCGGCCCGGCACCGGGCAGCCTCCAGTGATCAATACTACGCCCTTCCCTCCTCAGCTCACGCCACGCCGAGCTGCCAGTCTGTCCCCACAAACCATATAGAGCAGAAAGGCATGATGGAGAGGAGGGGGAGAGATGGGAAATGCAGTAAAAGCCTACAGATCATCGCTAATGCTAGTTCCAGTTAGCATCTCTATGCTATTCAAAGGTGTGAAAAGTACTGACACTCATTGCACAGGTAGAAGTGAGTGGAGATACGAGGGTTTATAACACTTCTATAGAAGCTGAAGTATCAACTGAAGCTTTTTACTCCAGTAAAAGTGTAACTAGTACTGGTTTCAGAACGACTTCAAGCAGAAAAGTAAAAGTAATGGAAGGAAAACAAAGGCCGAAAGCTTAGGCCGCGCCACAGGGGTCTATAGTGCACTACCCCCCCCTCCCCAAAACCCATTTCTCTAAAAGTCATAATGAGGAGAATGATCTATTAAAATGTTGATGTTAAAAATGTTGGGCTGCACTAGGCTCCTGTTTCAGCTGCAGATCTGCCCATTGAAAATGAAGCATTTCAGTAATATCAGCTCTATTAAAGGAGCGTCTCTGTGCTCTACTGAGCATCAACATGAGCTTTTGGAAGGTGCAGAGAGAGAGAGAGAGAGAGAGAGAGACATCAGCTGTCTGTTTGAGATTACAAGGAGGGTGTACATATTTAAGGAGCAGTTCAGTAAGAGAAGAGCTAACCTGGCTAATGCTAACTGCTCAACGAGACGTTGGATCAGACTTGCGGTTGCGAAACCGTCCTCATCTGATCTCCGACCAGGCATGACATTTAAGAACCTGTTCCTTTTTTCAGCTGCAACCGGATCGAGAGGTTTAAAGGTGTGGCCAAGCGCAAACAGCGTTAGCATGACACACAGTACCACAGTGTCAAAGAGGGCATCTGCAACATCGCCAGCAGCCCCGGATTCCCGGATTGCGTCTGTCGGCCAAGACATGGTTGAAATCTGATTTGTGCTTCTTTTGGTTTACAATGGGACATGCTAGGCTAATGATGCTAAAATACACTGGATTTAGACTGTCACCAATTTCATCTCATCAGCCCTTTATTTTTTAGCTCAACCACCCCTTTTCCTCAGAATGCACTGAAGTACACAGCTGTGTACACAGCAATGGGGGCAACTTACGGCAGCTGAGCCCACACATTTATTAGAAGGGGTGTCCACAAACTTTTGGACATGTAGTGGACCATCGTCCAGATGAATCGTCGATGTTGCCTTTTTTATTTTTTTTGGATGTTTACAAGTCTTCGATCCCACAGACAAAGATTTCAAAACCCAGCTTAAGTGGGCCATTTGTCCGGCAGCCGGCCCGGTCAGAGCCGAAGCCTTCACCGAAGCCTTCCCGGGCTCCCCCACCATTCCCCTGCACTTTACTCATCTCTCCTATTGATTTTTCCCCTTTGCTTTTCTTCTCCCCTCCTTTTCCTCCTCCTCCTTCTCCTCCTCCTCCTGTCTGGAGGGATAAAACGTCTCAATTCTTTCTGGTCAAGCTCCAAAGAATGGGAGAGAGAAAGAGAAAAAAATAGGGGGGGGGGGCAGTGGGGAGACGAGCGGGGGGTTGGTCGGTGAGAACGACGTGATTAGTGAGGACTCCGGTCCCGGCTCACCCCTGACCTTGACCTTGAGCCCCGGCGTGACCTGGGAGGTCAGAGGCTGTGTGAACATGTCAGAGGGTCAGTTCGCTGCGGCTGGGTGAGGAGGAGGCTTGCGCTAGCCGAAGCACATGGCCTGGGTGAGGGGCTCGGGCCGGCGCCCCGGTCTGTCGGGCCTCAGCGAGCTGAACTCTATGTGGAAGGACTGCGCCTGTGTAACCTGCGGCCTCCGGGCTGCGTTACAGAACTCTGCGGGTTGGCTTCGGTTTCAAACCGCCCTCGGGTGCGATCACACGGAAATTGGGTAAAGGTCAGAGAGAATTATGTTGGAGACGTAGGTAAGGCTCGCTTCTGTAGTTTTCTCAAAGTCTCACGTCAAAGCAAGTCTAGACAAGACCAGAGTTCAGAGGGAATCTATAAATCTACTCATTTATAATAATAATTATTAGTAGTAGTATTATTATTATAAAGGACGCTGCAGTTGCTTTGGTATTCACGTGTAGTGTGTCCCAGTTCAGGGGCTGCATCCTTCTGCATCCATCCTATTTAATTTTATTATTTTATTTTATTATATAAATTATTATTATTATTATTATTATTAATATGTTGTGATGGTGGAGTGTATTAGAGGTTGTCTCCGAAGCTGTGCCCCATTCACTGTTTCCCCTCCATGCAAAACTCCCAATCCTTGTATAGAGTAGCACTATTATGTAGGGGGGCCATATTTTGTGTGGGGACACAACACAAGCGTTGTGGCTAAGGGGCTTCAAGTAGGCCTCAGCTGTAGGACCGCTGCAGTGTGTCTGAATTCAGTCAGACAGTTGAATGTCTCTAAAGTCATGTGCGACTATGTTTAACCCCTTAAACAGCCCATGGACCACCGACAGGCCCAAAGTGTTAGTACACACTTCTATTGCTAAAGAATGGCCCCGTCAGTTCGTACAGACATCCCTGTAGTTACTGAGTAATACAGCTTAGTGTGTGATCAGGCTTGCTGTGTTTAAGGGGTTAACCCACAAATGTAGTCACATAGCAAAACTAAAAATTGCCTTAATTGCTTATATGGCCAATATAATTTTCTTTTATCGTCACAAATAAAAATATGATCAAATAAATAAAAATATAAAAAAGGTATTTTTCCTTTACATTACATTATTTTTTTATGCCAGTTACAAAAAATATTAACAAATACATATATAAATAAAATAAAATAAAATCTCATAGAAGCCATCACCCCCCCCCCCACACACACACACACACACACACACACTATGGCGTCCCTGTGTGCACCATTTACCCTGGGGGATGTGCTGGAACAACAAGGCCAGTCCACTTTGCAACTAACAGGATCTTCTGGAACGTCTTGGTGCCACAGAGAACCTTCAGAGGTCTTCGTAGGCCTTGGCAGGTCAGAAGTGTTGTGGCAGGACCAACACACTGGGCCACTGGTGTATGCGTTTGGGGGTAGGGATCTCTTGTAGCCTCTGTTTACTGATCACATTGGCTTAATATGAGCTACCGCCCAGCCGCCTGCCGACGATATCCAACGTCCAGCAGTCAGAAGCCAATGAAGCCCATTAAGGCCTCCTGTGAACTCCTGTGGCCTCCTGGTTCAGCCCAGTTCTGACGCTACGTCCTCTAGATGCTGTACGTTCGCCGGCAGATTCTCTATATGGGGTTGAATCAGCGTTTATCTCTAGTGTGGAATGAGGGGGAGCTCCGAGTTCTGGAGGAAAGATCAAAGGGCTGCAGATTTATGGAATGGATAAGGCGGCGGGTGGGGGTGGTGTGCGTCTGCCTGGAGAGCGAGACGGCCTGCTCGTCACCAGCAGCCTGCAGTAAATGTCAACAACCCGGTCAGACAAGATAGATCTGCTTCTTTTATTCCTCCGTTCCCGTTCTCACAGGGCATGCTTTCATTCTCCACCGCCGTGGAGGACGCTCCAGTCCTTTCAGATGGAGGAGTGTGTGTGTGTGTGTGTGAAAATCAGTGAAAAGTTCTTTGAAGTGCTTCACTGCATCCTGAGTGCGGCCAGTGTTGTGCATAGGCCTTGATATCATTGGGAGTTTTGGGCCAAAGTAGGGATAGTTATCAACAGCAAAAATTCAATTTCTGTTCAAAATAAAGCACAAAAGACATAAAACAAACCCTAAAATCTGTGTAAGCACATCCCTGCCACATTGAGGACAAAATAATTTCATAAATTCATTTTTTAAACTAATTAATTTGACATTTAATATGACATAAGCCATTAAATAAGCCATTGTTTCTATATATTCAGTCAAAATCTCAATAATATACCATGATTTCCATGTATTCAGACAAATAAAAGTTAAAGATTAAAGAAAAATAAGCAATCATATGGATATATTTTGTGAAATGATATAGCAGCTAAAATCTATTATTTCAATATTATTTCAATATCTTCAGTCAAAATCCTAAGAAAAGCACTGGAACCTAAAAAACACTGGATAAAGTCAAAACACAAGTTATATAGCAGCAGTGAGTAAAGGTATATTCTAAAAAATAATAGAGGCAGAATTTCATGAAGAGAACACCTTTCCAACTGTTAAGCATGGGGGCGGATCAGTCATGCTGTGGGTTTGTGTTGCAGCATTAGCATTAGCGTTAGCCTCCACCCGGTTCTGAACGGGTTCTTCAGGTCTGGTTTATAAACAGAGCAAGGCGAGCGAGCGGTTCTCCAGTTCTCCCGCCGGTCCAAAAACTCCTTTAACTAACTCCAACTCCTTTATTTACCTCCTGAGAGCGTCCGCACTGCTGCTGCAGCCGGCTGGGGATAGCATCCGTTAATGCCGCCCTGAGGACACTAGATGGCGCTCTGAACACCGCGGTTAAAACAAAGACTCGGAGCAGGATTGGGATTAAAGTAGCCAGTACCCGATCCATTAGAATAAGCCTGGATCGCTTAGTCTGGGGGCGTAAAGGGGTGGGTTCTAACCTGTATGTGGGAATTAGCCAGGCTTCAGTAAGTGTACTGACTCCTGCATGTATGGCTCTTGTGTTTCTTGTATTCTAATGTTAGATGGTTAGATAAGCAGTGTGTGTAGTACTGTGTGTACCTGTGTGTGTGTTTCTGTAGGTGTGTATCTGATGCATCAGCAGAGCGAGGCCACCCAGTAGCGCCGCACGTCCAGGCCGTCAGTGGCTTGATGCTGTTGACGCTGAGGATTGAGCTGTTCTGACAGGAACACACACACACATACACACACTCGCAGTTAAGATCTGGACAACATGCAAATAGAAGTGTGTCTGTGGAGATAACGCTGGCAGGCTTTTGGCTCATACTTGTTTTTCTGGTACCATTCAGAGGTCCTCCCTTCCACAGAACGAGCTCAGGAGCACAGGCAGACAATTAGAGTTAATGACAGTAATTATGCCAGTAAGTACATTATTACTGATCCTCTACTATTTGTTGTCCTTCACAGGCATTCTGGTGTCAGTCAAAACAACAAAACAGCAGCAGGAGAAAGGGCCGCCTGTCCCTGACCTTATCAAACTTACCGTCTGGCTCCTTCACTCCTTTAAAGGGCAACTTCACCTTCTTTTCAGACTCGCTGCGAAATACGGCCGTCAAGACGTAAACAAAGCCACGCAGAAACATTTGGTGTGAAATGGTTCATTGAGGAGAAATTCGTTAACTCAGATTTCAGATTACAGTGGTGGTGAATGGAACCGGGCGACGGTCCCCCGAGACCGCAACGCGAAATACATTCATTTTATTTACTATCCGAACCCACCAGTGATCCTACACGTGTCTTCAGAGCTCGTCTAGTCCTTGTAGAGAAGTCGGACTCTTGGGAGTGGATAAACATCATGAACCTATTGGCACCATGCCCAATTAAATGATGGTGGTGCTCCATTCAGTACCTTTGGGATGAGTCAGGGAGTTGGGGTGGGGTGGGTGGTGGTGATTATCCAACATCATGATCTCACTAACAATGCTCTTGTCTCTGAATGCAATCAAATCCTCACAGCAGCGCTTTATCAAATCTAAGCGCCGGCTTTTCATTTTGACTGTTGCTCCGGTACTGCAGGTGGCGCTGTGACCTTTTATGGTCATTTCCATGACTACTGGAAACAGATTGCGTACATAAAGGACCGCCTCTTAGCACCGACCAATCACATACCATAAAACGGGGTTCTTCAAGGTTCATGATTCACAGTTGAAGAACCATGATGACTCAAAGAATCATTTGGATGTTTAAATGATTCACTGGTGGCTTAAATGAATCTTTTTACCTTATTATTATTTTACCCCATTTTTATTTACAGATGGTTCTACAGTACATGTAGGACCTTCAAAAAACAGGGTTCTAGTATCATGAAGAGCTGAAGAACCTACTTTGCTTAAGGTAGTGTTTCCAGGACATACCGAAACAGAGTCGTTTTTATCACATGTAGCATTTAGCACGCTGGGGTACAGGTATTAAGCTCTTCAGTGAATGAATTATGCAGGAATTTCGTGAAATTCTCTTTTTAAGGCTTGGGATGGATGTTGGAGGGCTGTCACTGCTCTTATTTCCCTGCACGGGACTTCAGGAGCACGCTTCCACGAAGGGAAATCTTAAGATAAGACGTGCTGTTGAAATAATGAATGTGCTATCTGGGCTTTTCAGGCCTCACAAGGCCCGAGCGTGTTCGACGAAGCCAAACCGACTCTCCCAGGAGCTTTGGACAAGCCGGTTTGATGCATTCGTGAGTCGCGCATGTCTGCAGTGTATCTGGCTCATTAACTAACAATGGAGGGACGTCCAGAAATAGGCCATGAAGTAGAAAAAGGCCTTCATCTCTGGTTTATTTTTACACCACGCTTCACTGTTGACGCCATAAAGGATAAATACTGGCTATTAGAACATACACAATCTCTAAAAGGAGCGAAATCTAATTTTGGGTCGTAAAAAGCTTGGCACCGACCCCCCGCCCCTCCCCATCCGCACCCATTAGTCAGGATTTAACTGAGCCAGAGTGTTTCCACTGAATCAACTGGAAAATGTCATAAGCACCAGTTGACAATGTTCCTGCAAATGTGAACAGGGCTTCATTTGAAGTTAAACGGGGAGATTTAAAGGACTCTGTGTCTGTAAAAGTCGTACGATGGACCCTTGTAGGCTGTGTGACTTGATGGATGTGTATGGAGGTCCGTATTTAGCTCTGAGGGCGGCATTTGTGAAAACACTGCTTGTAAAGGCCCTTGAAAACAGAACAACCTGCAATACACAAGGCACAGCTGCTTATACACTCCACTGGCCTCTTTATTGGAAACACCGACCTTGCATGTCTTGCTGGTGTGCGGTTAAGAGCCGTGGCCTATGTATGTATATATATACTGGTGCTGGTGTATGAATCCAGATGGCCTAAAGCCTATAATTGTACACCTATAGAGTGGGCCTATCAGCTAGGCTGGCCTTATATAGGGGCCTGTGAGATTTTTAGAGTTACCGTGGAATTTTTCTTTCTTTACAGTGGTGCAAACGTAGCAATTTTCTTTACTAGCCATAATAACCAGCACACCTACACAAGTATTTTGAGTTTCAGGTCGTGCCAATGGTGAAATAGTGGTTCATCCGACAGTAAATGTGCTTCGCTTGGGAACTCAGCCATGAAAGATTTTCCAAAAGGCCAAAACCTAATCCCAACACTATCAAAAAACAATGTCTGAGGTTGATGTTTGTCAACCATGTTGAGTAACAGCTTTCTGTGAGGTCGCTTTCAAGGGCAATAAATGCTTCAGACATCTGGTTCCCATTACCACCACTGTGAATAATTCTGTGATGGTAAATTTCTCCAGAACCGAGCATTTCACACAAACCCCTCCACAAGACTTGGTTTTACAACTTTACGGATTAAGTATATTGAACTTTTGAAAAGTCAGTGACACTCTCCTTTAAATACATGACCCTTTGGTCAATATGCAAGCATGCACGTGGATTGAGGCGCAAAATAAAATCAATAATTAATCAAATAAGTTTCACAAGAATTAAAAACAGGCTGACTTTCACTTTATTTGCATTTATCAACATCACAACATCTCTACTTTTTAATAAGATTAATGAATTCAGGTCGAGCCTAAAAACCGGCGTGCCTGCAGTTCTCCTCTCCGCCTGTGGGGGCGCCATTGGCTCGCTTTGGCGGCCAGCATTGAGATCAAACTATCTGATTAAAAATCCTCAAATCTTAAAAATCATCTGTTTTTAATGATCAGAAACTGCAGAAAATTCTTAAATAAAATACGAGTAAAATAAAAAACGCCATAAAACATCTTACAGTACTTTAGAAGTCGAATTAATAAAAAATATGAATAAACAACTGAAAGAAATGTGCAGCGAGGAAAATGTATTATATTCATAAAAGAAATTGATAGTGGCAGTCGCAAATTACAAACAAAAAAAATACAAAAAATTAATTCCTAAAACAATAATAAGTGTAGTCTATGAACGGCAGAAGGACAGCGTAAATCAATACTATTATCTACAAAAATACGTCGATATTGATTTGCCACATAGAAGTAAAATAAATAAATAGATAAATAAATAAATAAAATAGCTGGTAAATATAGTCAGGATTTAGATTAGACTGTACACAGGCGATGGTAATATGTAGAGATATTGGCTAAAATAAAAGCATAATAAAGCAAAAACACGACGATCGATACTCTATCAGAACTACCCCCCTCTCTGGGTTGTATTTTCTGCCGTTAAAAAACACAAAAACACGGTTTACCTGCTCTCCTGGGAGCCAAAACACGAAATAATAAAAGTCCAGTCCGCATTTTACCCGTTAAACTGATCGCCGGCCGCGTTCAATAAACTCCGCTTCGATACAGTATATAAGCAGCCCGGCGTTCAATAACTCCAGTCCGCGCCGCTGTTCAATAAGCGGAGGCGGTGGTCAATAACTCCGCTCCGTGTTTTCGCCGCTTCCCTCCCGAACTCCAGCCCCTCTCTCTCTCCCTCTCTCTCTCTCCGTCTCTCTCCCCTCTCTCTCTCTCTCTCTCTCTCTCTCTCAGCCTCTCACTCCGTCTCAATATGTCTCAAGATGGCGGCCAATGCGGGATCGATGTTTCAATATTGGAAGCGCTTTGATTTGCAGCAGCTGCAGGTTAGCCTTTCTCCTCTCGCCGTGCCTGGGAGCTCCGCGGCGCCTCGGTCGCGGGGCTCGCTCCGTGCTATTCTGCCGGGCTTTTCGGCTCTGTTTTCGGGGGGGAGGGAGAGAGAGAGGGAGGAGGAGGAGGAGGGATCCCCGGCTTTCGGCGACCTCTTCTCGCATCGATTAAAGCGGCTCTCCCTCTCCCTCTCCCTCTCGCTCGCTCTCTCCGCTGATCGGAAATTGATCCTCTTTGTTCAATTCCCATCGATCAGCGGAGCGCGGCGGCGGCTGCGGCGGCCGGAGGGGGACAAGCGGACACTTGGGGCGTTTTTCTGGCGTGTTTGAGCGGGTTGAGCGCTGCTGGCCGGGCGGCCGGAGACGTTCACCTGCCGAGATGTTAGTTAACTTTGTCGGCCGTAATGGATGATGTTTATGATCGGTGTTGTGGCTGAATTGTCCCTCCGAGGGGGGGCGATGAAGTGCGCTCGCTTCCACGCTGGTGGCGCTGTGGTGACGGCTGTTAGCGCCCGGTGAAGCCGGCGCTATTTGGCCAGTTGGCCGGTTCCTACGTGCTTTGTGTGTGGCTGGGGCTTCGTGAAAGTTGCGTTAACATCTTCACCGTGTTTTAGGCGGTTTGTCAGGCCGGGCTGCGGGGCCGCTCTGGGCGCTTGGGGTTGCCTGGTTGCTTAGTTAGCTTAGCGAGCTAAAAGTGGCTAGCTAACGTTAACCAGCTCGTTTGTTTCAGGTCACTTGGCTAAACAGCCGAATTAGTTAGTAAGCGAGCAATAATGTCAGATTTAGGACAAAGTGTCTGCTGTGTTTATGAGTTATGAGCGGCCAGAAGTGAGGGTTTAACGGGGGCTGAGGGAACGGTGGTACAGGCGGCGGAGCTATCTAGAGCGCTAGCCAAGATAGCTAACAGCTAACGGCTAATGGCTAACGGCTAATGGCTAGCTACCCTAGATAACTCTACCCTATTGTCTTCATCAGAACTCGAGCTGTGAGGGGGGTAGTTTATTTTTTATGGCTTTAATTGAGGTTATATTCTTAATATTAGCGTCTGAGGATGTTTTATAGCTGATATTCGCAGTAAAGTTTAAAATTGAACTTGGCTAGCCGGCTAACTCGCAGTGTTGTGCCCGGTGGTGAACTCGGCTGGTCGGCTGGTCGCTCGCTCGCTCGCTCGCTGGCTGGGAGGAAAGCTCGTAGCTGTCAAAACAAACGGGCTTTTTGACTGATACGGATTAATAAATCACATTAAATCATATTTCAGTGCGGTTTTGGGTCTAAATGAGTTTAGCTGTGTAGATATTTTAACAGCTGGAAGCTCGGTTGGATCAGACGGTCCGTCTCTCAGAGCTGTTTACATGAACTTTTCAGCTCCGGCGGTTAAATCGGTTTGGCTTTGTTGCCATATATCATATCATATATCATATCATATATCATATATATCAGAGCAGATTGTGTGGATGATGTGTTGAGATGATTAGGAACGTGGTTAAAGGTTAAAGCAGTGAGTGCTGCTCCTACACAGGGCGTAAAGTCGTGGTAAACAGGGACGTCAGCAAGGCTCCGTTCAGTATTGCTGGTCTCCGTCTTTTCTGACCCTCTTTAATACAGAAAATCCAGCTTTCCTCAGCAGTTTCTCCTCTCTTCTACTCTTAAACATGTTTAAACAGTGAGACAACACCTGCTTTTGCTGCTTTATGCCCCAAAAAGTTGTTCTCTGATGGTGTCCGTTCCTAAAAACTCTGCCCAGAGCCAAATTAGCCCTGATAAAGTGGATTTGTGAGGTGTTAAATATCACCTTTTCAGTTATTCTTGCTGTTTTTGTGCTTTTTGTGTGTTCGCAGTTTAATAATTAGGTGTTTGAGAGGTCGGAGCGATGGTAATAATAACCGGCTCCACTGTTTATTATGTGTGGAGTGGGTAAACTCGGACGCGGACAGTTCTGTGTCTTATGTCTTTTTCTGTCTTTTCTGACCCTTTTTAAGGCTCAAAACCGAGCTTTTTTCAACCAGATCTCGTCTCTGAACCATGTCCGCTATTAAATATCACTTTTCTCAGCCATTTTTGTGCTTTTTGACTGTTCCGACTTCTCAAACACTTAAAATCCATAATAACTAATGCATTTATTAGTGTTTAGACTTGGATACTTTCAGTTTCGTGTCTTATCGGTTGTCTTTCCGTCTTTTCCGACCCTTTTTAAGGCTTAAAACCAAGCTTTTCCAGCCAGATCCACTGTCGAGTACGTTAAAGCAGTGAAATTTGACCTCCTGATCTTCGTCACCACTAAGTATCCTTCTCTGAGGGTGTTGTTTAGTAGTGTCAATTCCTAAAAACTCTGACCCGAGCAAAATTAGCGCTGTTAACCTGGACTGAACCATGTCCGGTATTAAATATCACTTTTCTCAGCCATTTTTGTGCTTTTTGACTGTTCCAACTTCTCAAACGCTTAAAATTTATAATAAGCAGTGTATTTTTTTAATTTTTAGACTTGGATATGTCCCAGTTTCGTGTCTCATCGGTTGTCTTCCTGTCTTTTCCGATGGTGTCAATTCCTAAAAACTCTGACCCGAGCAAAATTGGCCCTGTTAAACTAGACTGAACCATGTCAGCTATTAAATATCACTTTTTTAAAATCATTGTTGCATTTCTGTGCTTTTTTTCTGTTCCCACTTCTCAATTACTTCTCAAAAATCATAACTAGTGCCTTTATTACTATGTAGGCTTGGACACATGCCAGTTTCATGTCTTATCGGTTGTCTTTCCGTCTTTTCTGACCCTTTTTAAGGCTTAAAACCAAGCTTTTTAAGCCAGATCTCATCTCATCTTGTTCTGTCGAGTACGTTAAAGCAGTGAAACGTGATCTCCTAATGTTCGTCACCATTAAGTGTTCTTCTCTGAGGGAGTTGTGGATAGTGTCAATATCTAAACACTGTTAAACTGGACTGAACCGTGTCCGGTATTAAATATCACTTTTCTCAGTCAAAACTAGTGCATTTATTAGTGTGTAGACTTGGATACTTTCAGTTTCGTGTCTTATCGGTTGTCTTTTCCGACCCTTTTTAAGAACCAAGCTTTTCCAGCCAGATCTCATCTCATCTTGTACTGTCAAGCACCTAAAAACCCTGAAATGTGGAGGTTATTTAGGTGTAAGCTGAAAGTGTGCGCTGATGTGGTGGAGCTGAGTTTTATTTACAGTATTTAAAAAGCTTAAGGGAATTAAAATCTATATATTAAATACATATTAGAAATGGCACTTTTACAAGGGGGGCTCATTTGTCCCCTTTCTCGTGACTGGTGACTGGTGGCATGCCCTTGAGTCAAGCTCCAGGCCTCGTGACGTCTGTGCGCCAGGTTTCTGCCCCTGTATCAGTTAAATAAACCCACGGCGAGTGTGTGCTTTCATACGAGAGGCTAATAATCAGAGATTAGAGATGCTTTCTCCTCGGTACGGCTGCAAGTCTCTTTGCGAGAAGTTGATGTGTTAATATTTGCCCAGCGTGTTTGTTGACGTTGCTTCATGAAGCCGTTTCTGACGGACAAAGCCGGCGCTGTCGAGTGCTGATGGGCTGTACAGGAACGAGACGGTGCTTGTTTTTAAGTGAGGGGAAATCCGACCGTGCAGACCAAGCATGTTCTCTGAGGTTCTGTGTGGCAGCGTGTAGGTGGTGTTGTAGTTATTATTATTAATATTTTTATTTGTTTATTGAGCTGCTCGGTCGCTTGTATTGATCCACCAGCAGTGGCTGAACTGCTGGGATGCTGCTGTTGATGCTTTGTTGTTGCTGTTGTCGTAAATCTGTCGTAAATTCTTCTCTGAGGGTGGTGTAGAGGCCGTCAGTACTCAACAGTGCTGACTGACAGCCTATGTAATTCAATAATAATAATAATTACAGCTGTTTAACTGGGCTTGGCGCTTGGTACTTTACTCCGATGTCGGTGGCATGTCTGTTCTTCTTAACTTCTCGAACCTCAGTAAAGCAGTCTGCTGTGCTGTGAGTCGTGGAAGCGCCGTCGTCGTGTCGCGGGACGTCCTCTCTAAGAACCTCTCTAGAGTGTCCCGTGGTTTTATTTATTAGCCTAATATCCGCCCAAGGCCCTTTTATAATGCTTGTGTGGGTTTATGAATCAAAAACAGTCATCGTTTGTTGGTCTGTAATCATTTTCCTACGTTTAGTTTTTTATATCTTTTAAAATGAACTCTTTGTTCTGATTGGCTGCTCTGTGTTATCGTGGCCCTTTCCAAAAGCACCCTGCTTCGGTTGCAGAGGTCATAAACTGAGCCTAAAGCGCACTGTTGTTGCATTTCGATGTTAGTTGTAGCGTTTGGATTGTTTTAATAATATTTGTGACGTCACAAAAACTCTGAATTAAAAATTCCTTAAATTCAATTCATTTGCCATCATAAAATCCCCAAAAATAAATAAATAAGTGGAAAGAATGAATACAATGGGCCAAGTTTTTGAGGCCAAGTTTCCCTACACAGACCGTTTATGACATCACAAAAACACAGACCTTTTATGACATCACAACCTTTTATGACATCACAAAAACTGTGACTTCAGAACACTGTTAGTAATGAAAGCTGCAGTTGATTAATTTTATTAATTAAAGTTCATTAAGCACTAACAGTCTCCTCCATACACTTCAAAAAGCTTGTTGTTGTCACCATAACGAAATGTATCACAATACGATACAATATCGTCATACTACGCAGCTCTAGTTTCCACTCGTGGACTATATTCAATTATATTTTTGTTTATATACTTTTCGTGTATCGATTGAGTGAAACGTAACTTTTGTGACCTCACAAAAGCAGCAAATTTAAAATGGGCTGTTTTTACGTTTTTATTTCGTCAGAGACGTCGTAAACGAGGACGCCGGGCTCTGGTTGAAATATGAATGGGAGTTGTCGTAATGGTCAGATTTCAACAAAATGAGCCAATCAGCTTGTTGGTTGAACCGCGAGATCTGATGGAGAGCAGTAGCCAGAAGCCAGTTGTCTTTTTTTTTTTTTTGTGCGTTACCGAGCCGAACGCTACGAACTATTCTCTCTTAGTCAGAGATGGCCGTCGAGTGAACAACAGTCTTGCCTATGAGGCCTCCCAAAAACCTGGTTGACTTGAAAAGCGTCTGTTTATCCAGCTTAATTTCTGCGATGGACTGTTTAACATTAATTTTAGACCCCTCACTTAGGGCCAACTTACAAAATTTGCCAATTCTGAGCTTAGTTTACAGCAAACTCTTTAATTCATGCCAAAAGATAATCTCCTGTGAAGTTACCGCACTGGAGACGTGAGGTTTTCATTCAGGCCGTGGCGTTTTCAGCGTCTTGAGTACCTGACGGATCTCTTCACGCTCTTTACTGTAGTTCAGGGGTGCTTGGCTACCAGTACCAGTAGTGGTTGGTGTGGCGTAACAGATAACACCACTACCTGCCACTGAGCTACCACACCATGTGGGAGACCAGGGTTCGATTCCCGGTCTGGGTGACTGTGGGTGCTGCTCTACACCAATAAGAGTCCTTGGGCCAGACTCCTAACACCACACTGACCCTCCTCTGTAAAACGAGTCACCTTGTAAGTCGCTCTGGATAAGAGCGTCTGCTAAATGCCGTAAATGTAAATGTAAATGTCCCGTGACGCCTGCCTGGATGCTCCGCTGCTCTGTGCTGCCGTTGTTGTTGTTGATTGGCTTTGTCGGGACATAAAGGAACGGCGTTGGCTTTAAACGAACCGCCTTCATGCTTTTTCTCATTGCCTTATTTATTTATTTCCCCCTTTTTTTATAGTAAAGTAGTTTCAGGGCGGTCACTTCTCTCCAGAATCTCGGCGTGAAGATGTGGAGCTGTGATCCTGTGGAGTCTCTGCTGGAAGACCGTTGGCTGTTGAAGCTGGCGGATCTTTTCTGGCTGTCGTCTTCGATTTAGAGTAGTTTAAGGAATTTGGTGACGTGATTGCGTTTTGCTACCCCCCCCCCCCACACACACACTTTCCTTTGCCCTTTTTTTTTTTATTTGTAACTGGGGCAAAATTGCTTCCAATCATGCTTTCAGAGATTGACTGCCAACGCGCAGCCATGACATGAAATATGCATCGCATAAGTTAGCGATAAGGGCCCCTCGGTAATTATTGCAAAGGCCTATCAAAAGCTATTAGTCAAGACAGTGAATCTGCGCCCGCGGAGGCCGCCGAGTATGTCTGGAGGATAGGAGCCAGCCGGAGCTGAACACTCGCTGTCTATTATTGATGACAACTTATTTACTTTGCCTCCCACAGAACGGTTCTTGGAGAATTGCCATTTGAACAGAATCTTAAACCGCAATCTAGAGTACTCAGTCTTGTCAGGTCGCCTTACAGTCTTGTTACCTCTCATATCGAAAGGCAGCCTGCTTCACCATCGATCTTTAAAACAGATGGCACTCCGCGCCGCTGCGCTTTTGTCGAGGAACTCTCACAACCTGATTTACATGACGCTTCCTGAATGCTGGCTCTCACGAGCAGAGCGGTGGAGGTGGGTTCTTTGTAAAGGGCCCGTATGCTGCGTTGTTCTCGTACAGCTCTAAGATTCGAAAGTTTGTGGACACCCCTTCTAATGAATGCTGCTTTACGTTGCACCCGGTGGCGACCCTGTTGAACCCACTGGCTACCCAATGCCAATGCCAGGCGTGGGCTCGTGGAGGGGTGGCCAGTCATGCTGCCTATTGCCATGCCCTCAGGAATGGGCTTCATCGGATACTTTTGGGATGCTTTGGGGGGGGGTGGGGGGGGTTGGGGATGATGGTGAAGGTGAAGGTGGAGTGGTGATCAACATCATCCAACATCCTGAGCTCATTATATAGAGACAAAAGTATTTGGACACATGGTAAGTCACCATTTCTTCTGAACTCAAATATACATATAAAAAGAGGCGGCTTGCTTTTATGCTGTCGACTAGTTTTTGGAGAACTGCTAGCTCTCGCCGCTGAATGCAATCAAACCCTCACAGCAATGCGCAGTACTCCTAAAACTAGTCGACAGCATAAAAGCAAGCCGCCTCTTTTTATATGTATATTTGAGTTCAGAAGAAATGGTGACTGACCATGTGTCCAAATACTTTTGTCTCTATAGTGTGTATGTTAATGAGCTGTGTTTTGATAGGCTACCCTGGTGCCTTTTTTTAAAAAAATTTTAATGAAGCAAGTAAACAAACTAATTTTGCATCAACTCAGGACTCAGGCTGTGCTCCAGGGGTGCTCCAGGGGTGCTCCAGGGGTTCTCCAGGGGTTCTCCAGGGGTTCTCCAGGAACACGATCGGACCACTTTAAGACATGCAGGACTGGTGATGTTGTTATTTGATGTCATTTGAACAGGGTGTCCAAACTTTTGCATACAACTATGAGAGATAAGCTCATGGCATGCTTCGAACGCCACCCAACGCTCCCCTCCCTCCTTCATCACACATTGCACAAGGGATGCCCTGTTCTGGCGCGGCCCGCCTGCCGTACGGTTGCGAGGCAGCATTGCCTCTGATATGATCGGGTGTTGTGCAATTGGAGGCTGTCATGCGTGCGTACTGTACGTTTTTCAAGCCCGGCGCTGCAGCAACGTGCCGGAATTGAGATAATCGTTTTTAGATGGAAATCTCCAGCTGGCGTGGAGAGCCGCCGAGGGCCGCGGAGTCGCGTTCGTGTACAGTGCGGTGAATCTGATGAATATTAAAGGGCTCGTAGCATGAAGACCGGCATCGTCCTCACTTTGCGTTAAAATAAGGGTTGTAAAAGCTTCGAAAAATTAGCATTTTTGCATCTCACTAAACATTCTGCTCCATATTTAAAAAATAAGCTGCAAGATCTGCAGTTTTTCAATTCTGTGTTTGTGATGTCACAAAAACCTGCGCCTCTATTTAAGCGCCCGCCGGTTCCCAGTGGTGTTATGAGGAGTGTTGCAGCCCAGACTGCTCTCTAAATATAGCTCCGGTCAGGACGGCTGAGCCGCTCCCCCCTAATTTGCACATTTACTCTGCTAATTTACATATTTACATACGTCTTAAAGGTACAGTACCCAGAACAGCCCTTGTTAAGATCAACGTTTTTGTGATGTCACAAAATCCAACGCGCGTGAGTTTGAGCCGGGGCTGCCTTTTACATGAGGCACGTTGCAGGATGAGCCTAATTTGCATGCTTACCATGCTGATTTACATCAATCTTAAAGGTACAGTAATTAGAAGTGTTTTTGTGACATCACCAGCTAAAGGTATAAGGTGTTTTGCAGCCAAACGCAGCCCTTATTTGCATAATCACCCTGCTAATTTACATATTCACACACACAGAAAACAGGGTGTATTGGCTAAAATGATGAGGAATGTTGCAGCCTGGACTGCCTTTTGAACGAGGCACAAAGCTGGGTGGCCAATCAGGATGGCACAAATTTACATATTTATTTGGCTAATTTACATATAGGTTATAGGCACGGTACATAGAACAGCAGTTTTTAAAGTCCTTGCTTTTGTCACCAACCCAACACATTTCCATATATCATCTAAAGGTATGAGGCACAATGCAGAGCGGCCACTCAGGGTGGCACAAATTTACATATTTATTTGGCTAATTTACATATTTGCATATGTGTTATAGGCACGGTATCTGGAACAGTAGTTTTTAAAGTCCTTGTTTTTTCATATCAGCTAAAGGTATGAGGCACAATGCAGCGCGGCCAATCGGAGACCTGGTTTTCTTACTTTCCCAGCTAATTTACATATATGTAAATATGTTATATAGGTACAGTACCTAGAACGGTAGTTTTTAAAGTCCTTGTTTTTGTGACCAGCCCCTTTCACATTTCCATATATCAGCAGAGCAGCCAATCGGAGCCCTGATTTACTTATTTTCCCAGCTAATTTGCATATTTACATACGTCTTAAAGGCGCAGTAACTAAAACGGCTGGTTGGGTGAAGTCGGGGTCTTTGTAAAGCCGCACTGATGTCGCGAGTGGACCTCGCGGAGGAAAGGGAATGCAGGGAACTGTAAGACATGGGCCCTTTAAGGCGGTACATCTGTTCAGCACTGAAAGACATGGCTGGAACGTAGTCGCCGGTTCCAGCGGCGCCACTGAAACCGTGCCAGTCTACTTACCAAGGGCAGCCGAGGAGCAGTTTCCTAAAACCTCTTATATCCAGCCGTAAACAACTCCTCGCTGAAAGGCTTTCAGCTCACGTCTAGATGTTCTGCGCTGTTGGGAAGAAGGGAGGCGGGGGGGCTGCGCTACGTCACGAGAGGTCGCGGGGGCTTCCAGAGTCTCTCAGATGTGGCAACTTCATTTCGGCTCCCTTCATCTCAGCCCAGCCGGGGGCTCCGGCGGCTCCGGCGGCTCCGGCGGCTCTGCACTCCACCGCACTTTGATGGAGCTGCAAATAACGTCCTGCTCTCTTTGTTTGGCTGTTATTACGTGTGTTATTACATATGAATGCATCATACATGGCTGTGTTCATGGATTGGGTTGTAATAGGGTCCTCAAATGCAGGCGGCCTTCCCAGGGCCAGCGAATATATTGGTAGTGAATAACATTGATGGCCTGGTTCTGATGGGTTCTACATATTAGGCTGGACGTGAACGGTCAGTTATTGGGGGTGATGCAAGTTCTGGAAGCAGGAGAATTGGGCGGGCGAACCTGAGACACTTTGTCAAGCACGAAAATGACGTGACGTTCTAGACGACCGGGTCAGAACATCTCCAGAACATAAGGCAGGAATCATGAGCACTCATGGGGGCCCCACCTCCCAGCTTACAGGACGTCTTCAAGGATCTGCTGCTGTTGTTGGTGATCTTGGTGCCGCAGGACAGCAGGACGTCCGTGCCTCGATGGATTAGCGCTGTCTTGGCGGTACGAAGGGTTCTTTGAGGGATGCTGTAGAAGAACCACTTTTGGATCCATGAAGAAGTGGATGGGTCCGCCAAAGGTGGTTTTAGTGTCATGGCTGATTGGTGGCATGGCGCTAAAGTGGCACAGGAGGCCCTGGGACGGGAGGGGGAAGCTTCTGTACGGTAGGTTTTCCGACCGTCAGTCTAAACAGCATTCCGTTGTAGGATTTCGAATGGGATTTGTACACGGAGACAAATACTCAGACACTTCCATCAGGGATTGTCTGTTCCAGCTTCCAAAAGGCCGAGGTTTATGAGCCGTGCTTAAATGCTTTATAATCCGCGAGCCATTGATTGTGCACAGATGGGCTTGATTTGCGGGATTTATGGGATATTTTCTTTCCCCGTTTAGCGTTTTTGCAATAACTTGAGATATTTGCAAAGAACACAAAGTTTCCATGTGAAAATGTCACCAGATTTATCTGCCTGGGATCACTGCGAAAGAGCATTTGGCAGCTGGCTCCATTTGAGCTAAGTCCCCATTGAAGTAATCCTGCGACACCCGTCTGCACGCTCCGTTTAAGCAGCTGGTACCACGCTGCCGTGAAGGCCTCTGTAGTCTCATCCTATGGACCTGATGAGCTCTGCTAGCCTGAATTTCAGTAAAAGGCTAAAGTGGGCGTCGCTTTATTCTACACAGTTCCCTGCAGTGCTGTTTCTGAGGACCACCAGACACTCTTATAGCTCGGCTCCCTTGGTCCGGACCAAGCGAGAAAGTCCTGGTTCTCCCAAAATTGAGGGGAAAAAAGGAGAGCACCATTGGAGGTCATTTTTGGGTGCCTAGTGGTTCAAATCCCAGGTCTTGCTGCTTGCCATCAGCATCCAGAGTCAGAGGGAGCATAGTGGCTTGCCCTGCTCTGATCTCAGGGCTGGGTGATGGTGTCTGTTAGCTGCCGTATCGCAGCTGGGGAGCCGTGCTGTATTAGAGTACGCTAGGTTACCTAGCAACCCAGCATCAGCAGCATCAGCAGCAGCTGCTGGATTCGCATGTGTCCTGAGGAAAACTGTGGTAAACTGTGGTAAACTTCACCCGAGTGGAGCTGTCGTGTTCTTTGAAGATGGAGATAGTTTGGGGAAAGCGTCCACGTTTAAGCAGCACCATGGGCGCGCCATGGGTTTCGCCATTTTTAGCCATACACTATATGTCCAAATGTTTGTGGACACCCTTTTAACATTCAGCATTAAGCGTTCACCCATCCCTGTAGAGAAGTACTGCCAATAGACTGAAGGTATGAGTCCATGCCTACACGCCAGACGTGGGCTATTAGAGGGGTATGAAGCCCCCCTGCATTGAGCTGTGGAGCAGTGGACCTACATGTGTTCTCTGGAATGGTGATGGTTGATGGACGAAATGACTCCCAGTGTCCATGTCAGTGTAACGGAGCCCTGCGTGTGTTCCTTAAGGGGGAGATACAGTATCTGAAGCATTCGGATTGCACCTTGGCCGCCCTGCCTCTGTGCACAAGAGGATTGTGGGGGGGGGGGGGGGATATATTTATGAGCTGGGGTTTTTAGCAGTCTGGTGATATTTTTACCCTCTCTGTTGCTACACAGTGAGCGGGGGCTGATGGGGTTGCGTCATGGGTCTCCGGTTCTGCCCAGGCCCTGAATCGGCGACTCTGAATGCGGCGTTTTCCTTCATTTTAAACAGCTTTGATTTTATTATCTATATAAAATTCGACATAATTCATAGATATTGTGGTAAAACGTCATTTTTGTAGGAAAGGTCGAGTTTAGATAAGTTTTCCATGCTTTATCTGAACCACCGATACACCGCTTCAGTTTTTATTGCTGTAATAGGAGGAACTTGCACTGTGTCATCAGGTTGTGAGTTCAAATCCCAGCCATGCTGTGTTAAAAAAAACAGTGCGAATTATTTGCAAGTTATCAGCTCCGTTTTCTCCATTCTTGCTATTGTTACCCAGTGACAGGCAGTCAAAAGTATTAGCCTAGTCATCAGGAGGTTGTGGGTTTGAATCTCGCTAATGCTGCACCCAGAAAAGGTGATAATTTTTGCTGTGTTATCAGGCGTGTTTTTTTTGTTTTGTTTTTGAAACCAGTACTTTTGTAGGTACCTTGTCATTGTGATGATGCTGTAACTAATACAAGAGTTGATTGTCATGTCATGGCTTTATTTGACTTATTTCCATCTGATCTGCTGTGGTATCCAGTCGCACCGCTGTCAGAATTGTTACCTTGTCATTAGGAGGTTGTGAGTTCGAATCCCAGCCATGCTGTAATAAACAGTGCTGATTATTGCCACATTATCAGCTCCATTTTCTTCGTTCTTGCTGTTGGTACCCAGTGACAGGCAGTCAAAGGTTTTAGCCTAGTCACCAGGAGGTTGTGGGTTTGAATCCCTCTAATGGGATTCTGGGTGCAGAAAAGATGCCAGATCAGCTTTTTATTTTATTTATTTATTTTTTTACATGAGTGCTTGGTAAAACAACTATTAAAATAGGAAGGTTGTGGGATCGAATCCCAGTGACGCTGTAATCAAACAAATGTGCTAACTATTCTGGTGTTATTAGCTATACTTTCATCAATACTGCTACAATTTCGGTCAGTATTATTGACCAACTGATTGGTCATATCGGTCAGGATCTAGTCGTTTCTTCAGTTCGTAGTTTTTTACATGGCGACCAGGCTGTGTGTTCGGAGCCTAGTCTGCGTGCTCATCGTCCACTTTAGGTCTATTTATTGCTGGGTTTATTTAGTATGATGCATCCCTTGAGCCTCCTTGAAATGATGCATAGATATTCCATTGACTCACTGGATCCTCTGAGTGGACTCGTCCCTGCAGCGATGGCAGACATTTGGAGTGTGTTGGCCATGTGCTCCGTCCCCTATGTGCTGTATTTCCTCCTCCTTCTGTTCCTCAGCCCCCCCCCCCCCTTCCTCTCCCAGCCTTCGCTGCGGCAGCCAAACACCTGAGGCTGAGTCATCTCGCTCTAAATGTACGGCAGAGGGAGAGGGAGCGGGTTTGAGTGGACTCCGTGGCTTGATGAATAAACCGGCTGCCTCGTCTCTGACTCCCCCGCCCCCATCCCTGGATGCTTTATCTAAATATAGAAAAGTCTCCGATGCAGAAACTCAAGTTGGTCCAGGAGTCCAGACAGCCATCTGACCCCTCTCGGCCCCCTCCGTTCCTTCTCCTCCTGTGCTGACTCACAGCTTTCAGGCCATGAAGGCTTTTAGCCTCGTCCGCTTCGGTCGACGGTCTGAGAAGACTTCCACATGGACATCGTGTGGCTTAACTCGGTCGGCTTTTCCGTCCCCCCGCGGAGGTTATTATTCCTGGGTCGGAGCGAGGCTTATTAAGTTTTCGGGGTTTAACCCGCGGAGCTGCGCCGCCGTATTTATTGTTTTTCGGGGGAGGGAGAGTTCTGTGTGTGTAAGCAGGGTGTGTTATTCTGCCCAGTCCCGGTACATGCAGGGTTTAAGTGGTGGAATGTGCTGCTTTGCTTTGAGGCCTGACTGAGACTCCCCCCCAAAAAAAAAAAAAAGTTTGTGGACACCCGTTCTAATAAATGCATCCAGCTACTTTAAGTCACACAGATGTGCAAATCCACACACACAGCTGTCTGCTTACATAACACGTCTGCTCACATTCTACTGCCAATAGAATAGGACTCTCTGTAGCGGATAAACATGAACCTATTAGCACCATGCTGCCTAATGAAAGGCGTGGGGCAGATGGGTTATAAAGGCCCAGCTACTGGAACTACTGTATTCTCTGGAGTCATGGATGGTTCTCTATCTAATACTTTTGGCATGAGGTAGGGGTGGGGGGTGATCATCCAAATCCACTCCTCCTCTTAAAATCTAGTAGAAGGCCTACAGTTATTCCAACAAAAGCAGGAACAACTCTCTTGAAGGAACAATGAATGAGCTGGTGTCCAAATACTTTTGTCCATATGGTGTATATTGTTTATTAGTCAGGGAAAAAAACTAATATATATATATTATGTATAATCACACACACCCACAGACATCATTTATTTATATGTCTATATCTCAGATGGTTATAGGGTCAAATCCCACAAGTTTGTAAACCTAGGAGCGCAGGTGTCAGTCAGGTTTACTGGAATTCCAGCTGGACGCTTCTTCTTCTTCTGTCTTTTCCCTTTGTTTGGCTTTTATTATGACCATCCCAGAGGGGTCACACTCGGTTGAACAATGTTGGGCCAATTACCAGGGCTCTGAGCCACGGCTGGACGCTGGATGTTCAGCGGCTTCGCGAGAAACACTTACTCAAGCGCTCAGGAACCTCGGAGGTCAATTTCCCCGCTTGCCCCGGACATTTCCTCTGCTAATAGGTGTGTAAGTTGAGTCAGCTGCTCAGCTGATGGGGTCGTTCACTGCTTTCTGCTACCGTCTCTCGTTTCTCGCCGTTAAAATGAGCCGTTTCTTGGCCGGAGCGACGCCGTTTGTAGTTTTGCCGTCAGCGGCAGCTCTGTTATGGCGGAGTCTCGAGTGCGGACGTTTTCATAGCTGTTGATTTGAAGCTGGCCCGCTCATAAAGGAGTCCGAGTCGGGGCTGGTTGTCTTTGGCGTGAGCTTCTGCGGAGTTGTTTTGGTGTGTGTGTTGTTGAAGAGAATAGCAAATGACACGGACTGGCTGCGTATTCCTGTCCTGCTTCTGTGCAGCTGCTGCTGCTGCTGCTGCCACATCTGGAAGTGGTTTGAGGAAGGCGGAGGGAGGTGGTGGTGCTGGGGGGGGGTGAAGGAATCCAAAATGCCTGGGAATTGTGAGCTGTGGGGCGAAAACTGCTCAACTCCTGCTTAACGGGAGCCCCTCTTCACCTTCCCGTTCCCTCTCGGAGCGCTCGGGTCGGAATTGAGCCAGGGTCTCCGTCTCCTCAACCCCTCGAGCCGTGGATCTGCTACATCATCCTGATGTGTGGGGATGGTTCACATCCCCAGTTACAGCTCTGGTCTTGGAACGTGCATCTTTTTTTTCAGCCTGAGCTGAAGACATACATGAGTACAGAATATGGACAAAAGTATTGGGACACCTGCTTGTTGTTTCATTGTTTCCTTAGAAATCAAGGCTGCTTTTGTTGGAGTAACTGTTTCTACTGTCCAGGGACGAAGGCTTTCTGCTAGACCTTGGAGGAGAACTTGATTGCATTCAGCAGAAAGAGTGTCCTCATCATCCTCATCATCCTCAACTCCCCAACTCATCCCATCCAAGAGTACTAGATGGAGCTCCACCATCCATCATTCCAGAGAGCCCAGTTCTCTCACTGCTCCACAGCTCAATACTTATTACAATACACAGCTCATTAGCTTCTTCCTGGCCTGTTAGCCCTTCCCCATCGCTAGCAACGTCCCTCATTCACTAGCCGAGTGAAGACACACCGCCCCTTTTCGAACTGCTGCTGATGCTGCATCGCTAGGTAGCCAGTGCACGGCTCCCAGCTCCGATACAACAGCTAAAAGAAGCCTGTGCTGACCAGCATCGCACTACGAGTTGCCCTTAACCCACCCCTGAGAGAGCAAGGCCTATTGTGCTCCCTCTGACTCCAGCTGCCGATGGCAAGCAGCATGACCCGGGATTCGAACCAGAGATTCTTGGCGTTCACTGGAGCCCCATAATGTGGAACTTTTAAATGTATATTAATTTATAATATTTCGTTGGCCAGTATTTCCTAGGTACTGACTGTAGGCCGGCTGTTGCAGCTCTTTTCTTTCTACCTAACTTAAAAAAAAAAAAAAAAGTAGCAGCAAGAAAATTAGGTACAGTGCCTCACAGCTGGACAAACAGCTGGACAAAATTCAGCTTTTACGAAATTCTCAGCATTATTAATTTATTAATCAGAAGTCTCAGTTTCGCCCCTCCGGCTCAGGAAGAGCGCTCGTGGATCAGCAGATCTGCATCTGTGTCAATATTTCCTGTACTGTACTGTGTACCCACTTCCGCCCCACCCCTGTCACCCCCTCCTGAAACTGCACCGAGGCCTTCAGTGACCAAGCTCTTCCGCAACCTGGAGGGCGATGGGCCCTGGTTATCTGCGGGGCTTCGTTAGTAGCGCCACCTGGCTCTGCTACTTTCGGTTGCTTCCCCTAATGCCCACCCTCTGCTCCAGACTTCCTGAGTGAGCGAATGAGGCCAGCGCTGAGCTTAGTTCTCCTGCCTTCACCTCGTCCTCCCCTCGTCCTCCCCTCCTTCCTGGCTTCATTCCTAATTCAGTGTGGGGAATTAGAGTGTGCTGTGCACTCTTATCGATTTGTGTTTTAAGGGAGAGTGTTCGGGGCGGGCTGCTCCTGTTCCGTCTGTGGGGGTGTTAAATGTTTCAGGGGCTGGATGGCCTCTTTATTGGGTGGGTTTCGCTCGCGTGTCATGTTTAATTAGAGAGTCCCTGGGCCGGGGCCTGGGAATGGGCCTGCTCGAGCACTGGCTGTTCGGAGGCAGCCTGCTATAGTGCTAAAAGATGGTCCTGGCTGGTGGGGGTGGGTGAGCTTTTTTAGGACGGCTAGGAAAGCTAGTAAAATGTGAGTTAGGCTTGTTTTTTTATTTGAGTGGTTAAACTGAACAGAACAGCTTCGAGAAAAATGACCCATATGTTCCCAATAAAGGCTGGTTTTGTTTACTATTGACCCAGAGAGCTTCCCAGAAATGCAGCCAGCCTGAGCTGGAAGGTCCTTCCTTTCCAGTTTAGGCCTAAAAAACAATGAAAAAATCAGTTGATATTGAATCTGATCAATAAGGGTATAGAAATTTTGCGTACTCTCTGGTTGGTATCATGTCTAATCTACTGTATATGATCGTAATGGGACATTATGAACACAGTCGTTGGCCTGGGAGTCGCCTTTAGCACTCGCCGTAGTCAGACACCAATCAACTTGAGCCTTGAGTATTGGCTTACGTCTTACTGCAATATGTTATGTGTAAAATAATATTTGCATGTAGGCTGCTGTGTATATGGACGAAAGTATTGGGACACCTGCTCATTGTTTCATTGTTTCCTCAGAAATCAAGGCTGCTTTTGTTGGAGTAACTGTCTCTACTATCCAGGGACGAAGGCTTTCTACTAGACCTTGGAGGAGCACTTGATTGCTTTCAGCTGAAAGAGTGTCCTCATCATCATCCTCATCGTCCTCAACTCCCCAACTCATCCCTCTTCTGTGTATTCTGCTGTGTATTATTTATACGACTGCTTGGATCTAACCGTGAGGTCTTTGCAATGAACACGAGCGTCTTTACACCTCGAATCCAGGCAGATTATATAGACAGTGTTGTAGAAATGTGGCCATGTTCTCATGAGTGACTCATTTTGTACGGTATTGCTTTGGTTTCTCGTTGTAAATAATGGATCTCCTTGTAAAACCCAAGTCCAAGATCAGCTTGCGGCCTAAAAACGTTCCCTCTTCGGTTTTAGGCCTCAGTTTGAAATAAGCTGGGGGTTAAATGACAAGTTTGTTGTGTTGTACTATTGTGGCTAGTGTGTCGGTGTGTGTTTTCTGCCTCACAAATTCAGTCGAGTCGAGGCACTACTGTGTGGAATTCTGAAAATTGTCAAAAACCGTATTGATTTTTTAACGTTTGCATCCGGGATTAAAATCGCACATTAAATTGTGAACCATCCTGTATTATTTTAAGAGTGTTGGTCAGATTATGGTCGAGAAATGTTCTCGAAGACCCAAGTTTGAAGCAATCTAGGTATCGAAGGAGCATTCACCCAATTTTTTTGTCCCCTTCCATAAAAGTCAAACCATTCCTTCCTGACTGGACTTTCCTTACGCTCAACAGTAGCCAGCTTTGTAGGGATTTGCCCATACCATCCCAGGAATGACCCAATTTTGGTATAGTATTGATTTGGTAGGTTTCCCAGAAGCAGAATAAGCCTGATCCTGGATTAAGTCGTGCAGCAAGTTGTGAATCTCCTTTGAGAAAATCTTTTCAAGTCCGAGATCACTCTCTGGCCAAGAATCCTTCCCATCCTTTTCTCTTTGGTGTTCAAGGCATGGCACCACGGAGCCCTGGGACCCTTTGTGCGATTCTGCTTGGCCCTGGGGGATCTGGGGGGCATGGCTGCAGTCCTTCGCCGAGGCATGCCGTCTTCTCGGCCTGCGGTGTCCACATTAATGATGAATCATGTTTGCATTGGGCTGCAGCGAGACGCTGAGCGCTGTGACAGCAGCCAATCCCTTCTTTCTTTTTTTTTTCTTTTTTTTTTTTCCCCTCCCTGGCAGGTCACCCCACCGCCGCTGCCAAGCCGGCTAGCGCTACAAAATGTTTCTGTGTCACTCGGCTAAATATAAGATCCCGAATACCGAAAAAAGAGGGGGTGGAGGCTCACCGCAGCGCTGGGGCTTCGTGCCGACGCGAGTTTTTTTTCAGCAGCCTATCGTTTGTGTGTTACTGGTATCGAAGACACCTGAGAAGGAAGGCGCAAGGTCATCCGACGCCGAACGCCAGCGCTCCTCTATCAGACGCTTTGCATGGAACAACGGCTTCGTGAAGTGTTTATGTAAAGCGCAAGAGGGCGAAGCGTTGGAGAGCCCTTGCTCTCATCCTCTTAAGATAAAAGCTCGTCCATGAGGAAAGAAGAGTAAACGGACCGGACGAACGTTTTTACCTGTCCGCTCGGCTGGGTTGTCTGGTTGTCTCCTGGCTCTCGAAGAGCCATCTTCCCTCAAGGCCCCCACTGACACGCTGCGCCGCCACCTAACCCCCTTGTCTTTGTAGTCGAACAGAGCTCGATTCACGGCCGCCGAGGAGGCACTTCAGCGCTCGGCGTATCTGACGCTCACAAAGACTCAAAGCATTTTTTCTTCAGTTTTGTTTCTCGGCGCTTAACCTCCCCTTTCTTGCATGCACTTATTCACCTCCTCGATATGAAAACATCAAGGTTAATGACTGCCAGCTCTCCACAGATAAAGGCCTCGCTGCCTCCCGGGGCAGGGAATAGTTATTCAGTAGCTCGCTCTTCAGATGCAGTCTGTTACTCGCTGCAAGCCTCTGAATAGCAGGTCTGTGCCCACGGCGCTCTTTGAAGGCCGGCATGATACAGGGCCTCTCTCTCTCTCTCTCTTTCTTTTTTTTTTTTTCTCTCTCTCTTTTCCAGACCGGTCAGTCGAGTGGAGGCGCAGAAGTTCGGTCATGGAATGTGGCGCATTTCGGGCGTCAAAGCCCTGTACGCGAGTTGCCGTTTACCGGCTTGCATGGCGTATTTTGGAGCTCTGATGGACCTGAGCTAGTTGCTCCAGTGGTTCCTGAAGCAGGTACCGTGTTGTGACGCAGCTTGTCGCCTGGCTGGGTTGTGTAGACCCCTTCGAAGATCCTTGCGTCCAGTGTTGCAGGGTTAAATACAGGTTAAGGAAGGCTGATGTATTGTTCGAGGATCGAAAGATCCATGTTTGTGGGGATCTATAAAGAGAAGCCTCTGAGAACCAAAATCTTGAGTCCTGAGCTAATCTGGGGGCTTAAAATGACCAAAATCCTGGACCCATCCTTTGTTTTTACCACTGTGTTCTAGCAGAGTGCCAGCCAGTGTCCTCCAGGCGCCCTTAACGGGCATTATTCCTAGCTTGCAGCAGTGAGGAACGTTCTAGGAAGGTAACAGGACAGGTATAGTCTGCAGTGTGGGACTACACTAGTTGTCCAAATGTTTGTGGACACCCCTTTTAATGAATCAATGTTTGTGGAGACCTTTATTGAGAACCAAAATCTTGAGTCCTGAGCTAATCTGGCTCCTCAAGTGCGTCCTGTGAAGATCTTCCCAAACTGGGACTAATGCAGGGCTGCTCAATCCTGGTCCTGGAGATCTACCACCCTGCAGAGTTTAGCTCCACTCTGAGTCTAACACACCTGATCCAGGTAATGAAGGCCTTCAGGAGCGACTGAACATTAGAGTCAGCTGTGTTGGATCGGAGCTCTTCAGGGTGGTGGTGGTAGATCTCCAGGACCAGGATTTGAGCAGTCCTGGTGTAATGGATGTCTCCTGGATTTCACCAGCATTGCTCTCCTCTCCATGTGGAATGGGCGGTGCTACAGCTCGACTAGGCAGAGAACAAGGTAGCCTTCTGTTGACGTCTGAAGACCTTTTGACATCTTTTAAACCTTCAACGCTGGTGTTAAGGTTCTCAAATCCAGCCCTGGGCCAGCACCCACCTGCATTTTGGAATCCCCTCCAACAGGACCATCACCACCATTTCTTCTGCCTTGCCTTTGGGCAGTAGGACAGAGGTCCACAGAGGTCCAGAGAGGTCCCTGGACTGGTCAACAGATCCATGCTTGTTGTTGTTGTTGTTGTTGTTTCTCAAGATTTCAGTGCCACCACATCAGATACGGTATCCCAGGAAATCAGCCCATGTTAAGCAGGGGAATTATAGCCTAAATCGGCAGAGCCCACCCCTCCCTTCGCTCGTCCCAGACTAGACGCTCATCCCGACCAAGCTAAGTAGATGTTCAGCGACGCTTGGACGAGCAGGGAGCTTACAGAGAGCCTCTCATTATTTAAAGCACTGCTTTACTTTTTCCACTCTCCGTGGTATTTTCCATTTGGATGTGACGACGTTTGTGGTTTTGGAGATAAATCTCTGGTGGTCCGCGTCCTCAGCTGCTGGAATAAATGGCTCCTTCAGACGAGTGTGCAATGCTCGCGCGAGAGCAGATTAGAACACGCGGCAGAGGGTGGAAAGCCCTGTTATCCCCAATCCTTCACTGGCGCCCACCTCCACGGCTCGTTCTTAAACCCCCCCTTTACCCCCTCACCACACACACACACACACACTCCTCTGTCAAAAGGGTCTCGGCTAAATAATAAGCTTTCTCGTTCTAGTCGTCCACCATAAACAACCCGTGCCTCACGCAGAGCTGGAAAGCTAACAGGACAAGGCTTTTTTAATAGGGGGCTTTAAATGACCAAAATCCTGGACCCATCCTTTGTTTTTACCACTGTGTTCTAGCAGAGTGCCAGCCGGTGTCCTCCAGGCGCCGTTAACGTAGACATTATTCCCAGCTTGCAGCAGTGAGGAACGTTCTAGGAAGGTAACAGAACAGGTATAGTCTGCAGTGTGGGACTACACTAGTTGTCCAAATGTTTGTGGACACCTCTTTTAATGAACGCAGTGGGGTTTAAAACCAAGCAGAGGAAGAACTGCGTTCTCTGGAATGATAAATGATGCTCCATCCAATCCAGAGCTGCAATCCAGGAATGCTTCAAAATCTGTTTTTAGAGATGGTAGAGACAGTCCCTCCAACAAGAACAGGATAAAACATTGACAAAACAGGTGTCCCAATACTTTTGCCCATGCAGCCAAGACCGAGTGCAGTTGGTATGTTTGCCGGGCTGAGCGGCGGCGGCGGTGGCTGCTGTTCCCAGTCCGTTCAGCTGATCCCTCCACGAACACAAAGCCTTCAGATGGTGGAGGCGTACCTCAGTAGGCCGCCGCTGATTATGAGGTGAAGATTTCCAATTTCGGGCCTGGCGTTTAGCTCCTCGGCCGCCGCGTGCCTAGCACAGGCCGGCGTTTATTAGATCGGAGGGCTTTATGGTGCCGAGAGCCATGTCAGCGAGGGAGGTAGCGCAGACACTTGGCTGAACCTGGACTCGGCTCGTTGTGGTTATTAATAGTGACCTGAACTTTCAGGAGCCCCAGAAATGAGCTCCAGATGTTGGGAAGTGGGGAATCTGTGTGAATCTGAACAGCTCGGGACGGAGAGGAAGGAAAGATTGATGTCTCTTTTTTTCTTTTTTTTTTTTGGTTTTTCATCATCATCTTATTTGGAAAGGCAAAAGGGTGACCCTGACGAGGTTTGGAGGGGTGAGTTGGACGTTTGGGGGGCGGGGGGGGGGGGGGGGGGTGGTGTTCAGGTGGAGGTTTGTTTTTCTTTACTTCCCCCAACATACAGGGCAGGAGGGCTGGATGTCACTAACGCAGAAAAATCAATAGAGGTTCCTGCTTTAGAAAAATGTACTATTATTAATTTGTAAACTAAAGTGGGCGTGGCTTAAGCCAGAAATGTCTACTGTGGTGCTGGAATTGGGTGTCTATTACCTTCAGTAGATGTGTGTGTATACATGTATGTGTGTGTGTGTATAAATATGAATATGTATATATATATATGTGTGTGTGTGTGTGTGTGTATATATAATTTTTTATTTATATTTACAATTTGCGTCTAAACAAATTGTAGACACCCTTTCTAATGAATGCATTCAGCTACTTTAAGTTGCACCTATTGCTTAATGACACAGATATAAAGAAGTACTGCCAATAGAATAGGACTCTCTGGAGCAGATCAGTAAACATCCTGAACCTATTGGCACCATGCTGCCTAATGCCAGGCGTGGGCTAGTAGAGGGGTATAAAGCCCCCCAGCATTGAGGAGCTGTGGAGCAGTGGGAGAACTGTGTTCTCTGGAATGATGGTTGTGGTGGAGGAGCTGCATCCAATGGTCTTGGCCTGTCTGCCTTCTTGCTGCTGCCTCAGTTGTCTGAAAGGGGGTCTGTGAGCCGGCGTAAGGGCGCGGACGCTCCCTACAAACATGTTTACCAACAGGCTGCGAGATCCCCGCTACGCTCTGTGGGTTGCAGCCACACAATGATGTCACTGAACAGGCCCGCTTGTTGACGACCATTGGGCCATAATAACCAGTGGGCCGTCGCTTGTCTAGACGGGCATTCTCTGGGCAAAGCGGTGAGAGGCAGGCCATGGCAGTGAGACAGATGCAGTCACAGGCCGGTTGCGTGGCTCATCGCCCCAGCCCGTTAATGAGCGGGCCAGCGCTGCCCGGGCGAGCCTCGGCGGTCAGGTCGAGTGCCCACGTCTCAGCTGGCCCTCAGCCCAGGCTCTTCACGCTGTTCTCCACCATGCTCCTTACGCATTGTTTGGAGGCAGTCGGTGGGCAAGCGGCGGCATATTCAGCTCACAAATTACAATCCACTATAGATCTAGCTCTCGCGCCCTTGCTCGCTCCATAATTTAAATAACTCCAAAGTTGTACCTAGTAACTCCTCCTTAGGTTGCCGGTATAGTGTGCACCCTTATTGGGGACTATTTTACCCTACAGCCTGCATGTATCCCTCCACCATAGTTGGATTTTTCAGATAAGTACATTTTAGTTCCAAATAAACTATCCTAAAAAGAAGTCCCAGGCATCAGAGAGGATGTTTACATAGGCACTTCATGTACTAACTTTTTATAATTTAGCTTTTAGAGGCATTAGACTTTACCAGACGTTTGGGGCCGTTCACCACCAACGTCAACAATTCGGCGTGGTTAAGTGCCACAACTTTTATTTATTAGTTAAATTTATTTGTATACATCATAACCCTTTAATTATGTAATTATGACACATGGGAATTTCATTTGTAGGCTGTAAATATAGCAAACACCTTTATTGGGGGACTATTTTAGCGTATAGCCTCCATGTATCCTTCCACCATACATGGCTTTCCTAAAGAAAAACATTGTTATAGGCCAAAATCCTTATCCCAGAACTCAAAAATAATAAATATATGAACAAATTTAAATATTGTGATCTACCATGAAACCACCAAAATCCTAAAAAAATATCGTGATACTCATTTTTGGTTGTACGGCCCAGCCCTGTGGTTTGCCCTATTAGTTTTAGTTGGTTGGTGGGTGGTGTGGTGCCGCAGATAACCCCCACTACCTGTCAGTGAGCGGTCACACCATGTCTGAGACTGGGGTTCGATTCCCAGGCTGGTTGGCTATACTGCGCTACACCAGTAAGAGTCCCTGGGCAAGACTCCTCTTACACTACATTGGCCCGACTCGGTCATTCGAGTCCCCTTGTAAGTCGCAGTGGATAAGAGCTTCAGCTAAATGCTGTAAATGTGAATGGGGATATGGGAAAAATACTAATATAGGGCCCTACGTGATCTCTGCTGGTGCCTGAGCAAACCCTGGCGCTCCACGCTGGCATTTTGTTTGCCTTTTGTTTTCGGGCCTCTTGTGTTTTGTCTACCGTCTATCCGGTTTGGGCCGAGCTTTTAGAAAGGTATGTTGTGGAGCGGCTGCGGCCCGAGTCTGCTTGCTTGTCCTTGTTTTTTTTGCGCCTGCAGTCTAAAAGCCTTCTGTGACGAGGCAGTAAAATTGGTGGAATTGCCATGGCAACCATAATAGCTGTCCATAAAACACTGCGTAAATGTAAAAAATGAGACAAACAGTGAAGGAAGGCCATAAAAGCTCTGCAGTTCTGCAGTCCAGGAATGCATTTGTGCCGTGAGCAGGCTGACTGCTCTCCAGAAGGAGTGGTACGTCCGCTCTGCCCCCCCCCCTCCAAACAAAAATATCCGACGCCCCCCCCCCCCCATATCTAACACCTCCATTAACAACCCGTCCAACACCGCTGTCTATCTTCTCAATCTTTGCCTTAGTCTTTTTTTTTTTTTTTTTTTCCTCTCTCAGGGACGAGGGGCACAGCGGGACACTACATGTCCAAATGTTTGTGGACACCCCTTCTAATGAATGCGTTCAGCTTGTCTAGTCCCTGTAGAGAAGAAGTGAAGTACTGCCAATAGAATAGGACTCTCTGGAGCAGATCTAAACATACCTGATGATGAACCTTTTGGCACCATGCTGCCTAATGCAAGGCTTGGGCCTAGTAGAGGGGCCATACCCCCCCCCCCCAAGCTGTGGAGCAGTGGGAGAGCTGTGTTCTCTCTGGAATGATGAACACTACCGCTCTTGTCACTGAATGCCATCAAATCCTCACAGCAATGCTCCTCCGACGCTCTTAATTTCGGAAGAAATTTGCAGATGAGCAGGTGTCCCAATATTTTTGTCAATTTATATGTGTATATACATGTTATTTGTGGTCTATAAGAGTCTGTAAACCTGTAAGTACCTTCTTTTATTGGTGTGTGATGTTGATTGGGGAGCAGCAGAGGGAAATATTGTGGGATTTCGGAGAAACTTCGGGACTGGTTTCCTTCGGGACTGTTTTGCGTGTCATCAGAAAACAATGGCTCAGGCTTCAGGCAGCGTACTCTCAGCGTATGTTTGTGTAGGAATTTTAACAAAGTCTCTGGAATTTCCCCTTTAATAATCAGAGCCTTAGCGTTTAGCGCCAGGCCTGACGAGTTATCGCTGCTCGCAGTCTGGGTTTGAGCAACAGCTCGGAGTTTATCCTGCAGCTGTAATTTGTGTTTTTAGACATGAGGAGCTCGCATTATTGTGGACAGGAGAGAGACCGAGAGCTTTGCCAATCGGTTTGAATAGGTAGCAATTCCTGAAAGTGAGTCAGGAGCTACGCTCGCTAATGATTGGGTTCGTTTTAAATGGAGGTGTCTGGAGCACTTGAGCAATACTGGCTCAAATGCGTACACAGAAGGAGGACAATCAAGGAGTGCCGTATATACAATCACTGTGTTCATCATTAGAACATCTCCAAAGTTCTCCTCTCTCATGGAGTCTAGTGTTATTTAGAGTTCTCCTCAGATCAACACCTGGTTTGATGGTAAATCAGGGCTTAATGATGGTAAATCAGGTGAGCAGCTGCTGCTGCTGCTGCTGCTGATGATGATGATGGAGTTGAACACATCCTCCACGCTGTGCTGGCTGGACTGGGGGGCGTCCAGGAGAAACCTGGAGGAACCGAGCGAGCTCTGTTCTTCAGACTAGCTCACCGACAAGATCTCACTACTTTCTTTCTTCAGAATGAGAAGCTCTTGTTTCTCTTTTTACTGGATTCATGTTCACCTGCTTTATCTGTTCTGATCAGATCTGGAGCTTCTACTGTAAATAGTGGGATTAGTGGCCTAAACCCCCTAGCCAAATTTTGGAGCAGTCTGCTCGTCATGAAATTTGGACCCAGAGTTTTACCACCGGGCACGACAACGCTACACTGTACGCCCAGCTCGGCACCTCCTCGCTCTGGAGAGCTCGCTCCACCGTCTCAGTGTTGGAATCAGAAACGACACAAATCAGCCATTGTCTGGAGTGGAGTGCGGGCGTGTAATTACATAAAGAGAGGGACTCGGGGGCCAGTGAATGGAGTGCGGCAGAATTCCATCAATTACCCGGCCTTCCCGCCCCGGCTGCTCTAAAAAGCCGCCGCTCATGTTGCTCTTGTTGTGGAAACAAAGCCACGCACAATGGCGTGTTGTTGGGAGGTTGCGTGTTACTCTGCGAAGGGCAGGGTAGGGCGGTAGCTTTGCCTTTCCTCGGTGGAATGGATGCAATGTCGGGTCGGCTTAAAAAATGGGAAATTAATGAACCACTGGTTTGTGAACGTTTGGTTATTAAGCCGGTTCCTTTGGTAGAGCTGTGGTGTACCGAACGTGTCACCCAACGCTTAAAGCATGTTCTACTGCCTTAGAGATTAAAACCATCGGCTGATACAGTGCAAGTCCCTCTCGTGCCCCCCAAACCAGCCCTGACTCGGACGGAAAAAAAAGCCCAGACGGAAGGTGGGACCTCCATGGGTCACGTCAATTAGCCTTGGGCACCTATTGCTCTTTGGTCGGTTCTTGGACCACCTTTGCATACCGGAAACACCCTACAAGACCCCTCTGATGTTCTGACCCGGTTTCCTATTGCCAAATTTTCTTGCTTCCCACGTATCCCACGTCTTGAGGGGTGCTGATGCTCCTGCAGAGCTTTTTCCTAATGGATTAGTTTCAAAAATGCCATGATTGGAGAGTTAAGACGTGGTGGGAGTGCGTTTCCTCATGTTGGTTGACCGCAAAACGGCAGAAAACGGACAAACGTCTGAAGGACAAGCGTCCCAGACTCCCAGTATATTTATCATTTTTCAGTCTTTTTCGAGGACTCTGCTGGAACACAGCGGTAAAAACAAAGGATCTGAGCTGAATCATGCTGGAAATAGCCGATTTACAATAGCCTCGTCCTTTAAAACATGCCTGGAACAGAATGTTTTGCCCTGGATCATAATCCTGGACTCCAGGGATGTTTTAAATGACGAGGTATTGGCTGTTTCCAGCCTGATTCAGCTCCGATCCTTTGTTTTTACCGCTGTGTGGAGATGCCTAGTTAAATCAGCGTAAGCGTATAGGGGACTTCGAACCAGGCTTTTGCTCATCAATCCTTATCCATCGTTCTGAACGAACGCTCAGACTGAGCCCAGGCGTCCTCCCCCTCAGCGTGGGTGGTCTCTTCATCGGAGAAGCAAGCCTGGAGCATGGGGATAAATAAGTAAACCTGGCCGAACAGGCCCCGTACCGGGCTGAAGAAAGGGAAAGCGGCAACTGGTTAACGAGGCTCTGCTGACATTCTGTTCGTGATAAATACTTAAAACCTTCCGCTGCGCTCTCCAGCGCCGAGCCCACTGCTCGATTTATGCATTATTAACTTAATGAGAGGTGAGGCGCTCCAGAAAGACGAGACAAAAGACTTGTGTAGCGTCGGCTTTCATCTGAGCGCGGGCCACACAGGGCGCTCGCAGCTTACAAGATCAACCGAGTCAGAGCTTCAAAAAATTGTGGGAGTCAGCCTGTCTTCTGTCAGCGAGCGCTTGTGAAGTTAAATCGGAATGCTTGCCAATGAAAGGGGTACGAAGGCCGTCACTCGCAGCTCGTCTTTAATTCACTGCAGCGAGTGTGGTAGGAGCACGACCCACTGCTCTTTGATTGAAATTAGGCAGCGTACGTGTTTACCCTGCAGGATTGAGCTTAGCGCCTTGCCTCTGTCTCTGGAACAGTTTTAGGAACCCTGAAGATCTGCACTGAGCACCGGCTGTACTGTGGAGTTAATGGAGCGTCCCATGCCAGTCTGAACTCGTCTTACGTGAGCTGCTTAATGCTAATGTTATTAAAGGGCCCCACATCATGGAAAACGGAGTTTGGGGCAGGTTTCAGAATAGACCAGTCTCTCCCCCCAGTCTGTGAACAGCCCACTTTTTTTCCATACAGTCCATATATGGAAACCAAGCTGCAAAAACAGCCTGGTGTGAACGTCTGGGGTTTTGTGATGTCATAAAAGCACTGAATCCTCATGTCGTCCATATCTATGAAAACTAAGCTGCGAAAAACGAAATTCTGAATGTTTTTGATCAGATGGGCAAATTACGTTATTAAATTATGGATATGGATATTAAGTTCTATTTCTTATTACTGTAAAATTAGCTAAACAAACAGCCCAGTCTAAACGTCTGGGGTTTTGTGATGTCATAAAAGCACTAAATTCCTGTGTCGTCCATAAATACGAAAACTTAGAAATGTGGAAAAACGGCCCAAACTATGCCAATTTTGCATTTAATGGTTTGTGATGTCACAAAAACAGAGGGTGTAATATGCCGTCAGTATTATGAAAGGCTAATCTACAGCAACAGCCTAATTTTAAATAATTGATCATTTGTTTTATTGGTTTTGTGATGTCACACAAAGTAAATAATTCAGTACAGTCCATATATGGAAACTATGATGCAAAAACTGACAATTTTGAACGTCTGGGTTTTTGTGATGTCATAAAAGCACTGAATTTCTGTGTCGTGTGTGTGTGTGTGTGTATGTATGTGTGTGTGTGTGTGTATATATATATATATATATATATATATATATATATATATATATATATATGAAAACTTTAAAATCTGCAAAAACAAGGTGTTTTGTGATGTCACAAAAGAAATGAATTCTATACAGTATATGTAAACTTTATTTTTGCATGATGTCACAAAAGTAACAAACTCTATGGAAACTACTTCAATTTTGCACTCAATGGTTTGTGATGTCACAAAAGCAGAGGATGTAATATGCCGTCAGTATTATGAAAAGCTAATCTACAGCAACAGCCCAATTTTAAGTAATTTCATTCATTAGAATTGTTTGTATTGGTTTTGTGATGTCACACAAAGTAATTACTTCAGTACAGTCCATATATGAATGCAACCAAGCTGCAAAAATAGCCCATTTTGAACATCTGGGTTTTTATGTCATAAAAGCACAGAATCGTCATGTCGTCCATATCTATGAAAACTAAGCTGCGAAAAAAAACTGACGTATTTTAAAAGTTTGTTTGAATTTTGAGAAAAATGGTCTATTGTTGGCGATTAGGTTCCATACGGATGGGTGTTACTTTCATTTTTTATTACTGCAAAAATTAGCTGCAAAAACGCCCCTTTTTGGGTTTTTGTGATGTCATAAAAGCACTGAATTCCTGTGCCGTCTGTATATATGAAAACTAAACCTTCAGAATGTGGAAAACGGCCCATTATGAATTCCGTACAGTCTATAGTACAGTAAAGTAATGAACGCGATGTAATTCTTATATGGAAACTATGCCAATTTAAAATTTTAGTGTTTGTTATTTCACAAAAACAAACACGCGTACACACATTCAGCCGATAGTAGTTTATCTATATTTGTTCAAGTCATTTATTTATTTATTTATTTATTTAATTAATTTAAAAAAAAATGTGTTTGGAATGTAGCAAGCACAATAGAAGGCAGCCAATCAGAGCGGAGATTTTTACATATGTTTACATAAGCCCGTCTTAAAGGCACAGTACCAAAAACTGGTTGGAAACGCTCGTGATGGAGACGGATTGGGAATGTTTTTGTATGAAAATAAATAAACAAACAAACAAAAAAAGTCAGATCTGGGCCCTTTGGCATTTGCGGCGTGTTTATTGATCTATTTATAGTTTTCGTTGGGAGTTGGGGTGAGCGCAGCATGCCGGTGGGCCGGTGGGATCCTGTTCTCAGTATTACTTTGTAGAGGCAAAACAAAAGACTTTTAATTCTGCAGCAATCAAACAGGTATGCAGCGAACCAACAAGACAAATGGCTTCGACTGTACGCCCAGCGAGAGCTCCGCACCGCCGCAGCGGGGGTCTGCAGACAACTCCCAGAGCGCCGGTTTCAAACACTTCTATCAGTCATATCCAGCTGAGCGCTTTTATTAATGGACGGCGCTTCATACCGGCTTTATTGCCAGCGTGCCGTGTTAAGCCCTTCCTGGCATTTCCCCCCGACGTTCGACTGGCGAGCGGCATCGGGCATGTATGAGTAACTCTGCCATTACGAGGTGATGTATGGGGATCTTTATGTATTTATTTATTTATTTATTTATTTATTTTAACTGTCTGCAACATGGCGGATGGCAGACCGGATCCGTGGCATTCCCTGGATTGAGTAGGGATGTCCTGATCCGGCTTTTCCGGGACCTGATTTTCAGTGCTGGAGTATGGAGAGTTGGTCAGTACCCGCCGTGCGGGCTGGGTTGCTCGTTGAATTGCCGAGGAGGCATCATGCATGCAGATGGTGGCGTGCAAAAGTTTGGGTACCCCCAGTTGGGGGGGGGGGGGACAATGACCCTATTCCCAAAAATATGTTTGAAGTTAAAAGGCCTGAGCAAAAGTTTGGACACCCTGCATGGTCAGAACTTATTGGTAACTTCCTAATACTTAAGTGAGGAACTTCATCTAGGCCAGCTGAGAGCCTTTCACTTCTTTTCTCCTGCAGGGGTTGCTGGGCTCTGGAGATTCTTGGGTCGTTTTGCTGCTCTGCTCTTTGGAGGTCTATCTACAGATGTTCAGTGGCGTTAACATTAAGGGCTGTGACCCAAAAACCCACCCCCCAATGAGATATAGGTTTTTAATTTCCCATACCGGTGAAATGCTCCCTGTGCCACTGGCTGCAACACAAGCCCAGTTTAACAGTTGGAAAGGTGTTCTTTTGATGAAATTCTCCACCCTTTATATTCCCCCAGACAGAACTTTTATTTTAACTTTCAGCAGAATAGGCAGATCCGATTGGACCATATCTGGTCTTCCCTCTCTTTTCACTCTTCTTGGCCTAGTCACTCCACTTCTTCGCTCCCAGGCCTTCTCGCGCCGACTCGGACACATGGAAAATGAGTTTGTTTATTCGTTCTTTTTTATTTGTTTTCGCTCTTTACGGCCGTTTTTTACTCCCTCAGACCCGCCGGCACATTGGCGGGCGTAATTAGCCAGCCGAACAGTTGTTTGAGGCGTGCGACGGGAATCTAAAAAAGGCATCTGCCGTGAGAAACTACCCCACACCACCACCACCACCTCCTCCTCCTCCGCCTCCGCCACTTTATTGTTCCCATCCCTCTCGATTTGGCTTTATTGTTTACGCTGTTCTCTGCTCTTAACCACTGTTGTCCACATCATGTCATCCATCACTCCGCCGTACTGTCCTCCGTCCACACGAGACGCGTGACCCTCTTTCGCGTTGCCCCCATACAGCAGCATCTGGATGCTATTAATTCCCGGGAGCCCACTGTCCCGCACTCTCCGTGCCCCGGTATCTCCAGCGTTTGCCTCCTAATCTCCTTTTAGAGGCCCGGATTGCGTTCCCGGCAGGGTGTAGGCATTAATTCTGAGATGAGTCTCGCGATTCTTCCCTTTTCTGTCATTTTTCTTTTCCAGACAACTTGCCGAAATGAAAAGGGGCTCTCCGTATGTGATCTCCGTATGTGAGCTCATCGTTAGCTGAAACAGTTCTGCAACCCATTGATCCTATCTCAAATCTCAATATCCTCGCCGTTCCGGCCCGTAAAGTCGAGGATGAAAAATTTCCCGCCACAGCTGCTGCCCCCCCCCCCCCGGCCCGTTGTTTTGAAGCCATACGGGGCTACGGGGGTGCGATAGCATTAGCATACCTCGCACCCTCGGTTGACTTCAGCTTTGGAGACGATGCAGGTAAGCAGCCTGCAGACTATATATAAGGTACAGGACATCCTTCCATCCGAAAGCCTCTGAAGATTTCGGTTCTCCCCGAGTTTAGGTTGGACCAACTAACATCAACCATGGCTTGACCAATCATCATCATCTCGCCCCATAGCAAGGACTTCCTGCGCCCTGTTTTTTTTTTTTTGTTTTTCCTTGCTGGTTTCCTTGAGTCTGAAGGGTTTAGTGATGAAAGTGGGGCCTGGAACACATAACAGGATAACCTAAAGATTGGGGGGTTCCTCAGGGGTGCATTATTGGGACTTTTTAAATGTGCTTTAAAGGTGATTTGTAGTAAATTCTATCTGTTAGATGGGTATATTGGAATGTGGCGTTCCTCAGGGGTGTATTCGTGGGCCTCTGCACTTGTTTACCTTAGTTTATATGTGGCTTGTAGCATTGATTGTTACATTGATTGATCTTTCTGATCTATTTATTTATTGAATTTTTGGGTCTGGAGGTAGTCCATACTGGCTTTTCCTCAATTTTGGAAATTCCTCCATCCAACATGCTTCTCGCCCCATAACAAGGACTTCCCCATCATATGATGCTAATAGTGATCGGAGGGTCAAGGCTAAAGCATGTGAAGGCAACCACAGCTTCGTTGCCAGTCCTGTTAATGCCGGCCACACTAGTTAGCATTGTGCTACGTGATTGGGTAGAGGTAGCTACCCAGCCAGCGAGAGCGAGGACAGTTCGACAGACTCTGGGATCAACATCGCAATCTCCCGATAACCAGGTCAGCGCTTAGTCCGTTGCCCTATGTGTTGACCCGCTGACCCGCCCCCTCAGAAGCTTAAGGTGGTGTCCCTTAAGGTGAAGTGTGTATCCATTGCATCCAGGCCTGGCTATAACCCTCCACCCTTGACTCGGATGCGCCCCCTCCAGGCTGAGCCCAGGTTTGTTCTCCTGTAGCTGTTGAAGCTGCATGGAAAGTCTGTTGTTGTCAACTTTTGAAGGCTTCGAGAACGGGACCCGTGGGAGAAGGCCTCTCGTTGAAAGTGAAGGCGGCCTTTTTTAAATTTTTTTTTATTTTGTGAAGTCGTCCTCTGAAGACGAGCGCGCAACCGAATGAAGAAAAAAAGAAAGGGCTGCTTTTGATTCCGGTCGAGAAGAGGGTCAGAGTCTCTGAAGCGGCGCTCCAGGTAAAAGCGGGAGCTGGGTGCGCCGGGTCACCTTGTAACGAGCTGCAGTCGTTAGAGCGGGATTTCAAAAGTTTTTAAATAGGTCGCTCCTGCTGCTTACACGAAGAAAGGCCTGTCAGAGGATTGTCAGCAGATAAAACAAAAATAAATCTCTTCACCTGGAAAAAAACCTCCAAAAAAAACAGGCAGATCAATATTTACTGTCGGTGCTAAAGGCTGGCTTTAATCCGTGCTTTGCTGGAGTCTTGTTCTCTGAACCTTGACAGCTCTTGCGTTGTCAGATATGGATCTAGTGCAGAGGAGGGGAGGGAGGGAGGGGAGGGTGCATGGCCGTACGTAATCACTCGAGGTTGCACGGCTTGATGCCTGCGGAGTCTGTTGATGCCTGTTGATGCCTGTTGATGCCTGTTTCGTGACGTCGTGCAGACAATCGTAAACGCTGCTAGCTTTTGTTTCATCTAGCAGGCGGCGCCGCTGCGTGGGTACACCGTACCCCGTGTTCTGTTGTGGTCGACGCAACCGTGCCTCGTTTGTGGCGTCTCGACGTCTCGACGTCTCAGATTTCCACAGCAATTCCTCTCTATCCCACGTTCCCCGGGCCTACCGCCTGGCAGTGCGGTCTTGAGGTGCGATAGACCGTTGGATTTGAGGGGAAGTAAAGGTGGGTTGCAAGCAGCAGATCTGTCTCCGCGACTACAGCGCGACCGCAGAGCGCACCCCTCAGACAGGATGTTGCCCGAGACCGAGAGCGAACCTGGGAGAGCTGTGGGCGTCTGGACGGCGCGGCTGACGTCTTGACGTCTTGACGCTCAGCGCGGGAGCTGCAGACGGGCGTGGGCACGTGCCCCACTTTTTACTTCGCTCCACCACGTTCTGCATCTCGGCTGATGTGCTGTGCTGGGACACAAAGACGAGATTATCGTATCGGGACGCTGACCTACAGCGTGCCCGTGAAGCCATTTATCATCGGGGTCACGTCGCCCAACAATACAATCGGCCGCCTTGTTGTTTTCCGGGCGGATAGCCGCCCACCAGCCGCCGTCGCCGTCGTCGTCATCGTCCTGGAAAGCATGCGCTTCATTCATGCACCACATTATTGTCCTGAATCCTAATTAATTAACCTACTCTACTGTATAAATTGGACCTGGCTTTAGCAGGACTCCCGCACCCCCTCTCGACACCCACCCCTCTAGTGTAGACATGCAAATTCCGGGAGTGTTTTGCAGTTGTAAATTAGACGGCGGCTTTGTTTATTTGCTTGGATATAATGCCTCTTTTGTTCTGGCGGAGCGCTGTGCCCTTAATTCATCTGGAGACACAGCGGCTCGGGTGGGCGACATGCATTTCTACTCGCTCGCTCTCTCTCTCTCTCTCACTCTCCTGGCTTCTTGTTTAAATGCGCTAGGGCGGACCCCGAAGCCCTGGATGGATGCTGCACCCTTGTCCTCCTCGAGATGGCAAGACTCTGTCCTCCTTCAGCATTTTTCCCGTTGCGTTAACCACAGGACGAAAAAAAAAAAACCCTGACCCGCCGTAATGACCGGTCGGGTTCGAAAGGAGTCAGGCCATTCATTTGTCCTGATTACCCACCTTTGCTTTTCTGCTGTCAGCTCCCACGTATAAGGCCTAAGGACTGCATGCATGCAGGCGCCTGCTCCACTCCTCCTCGGCGCTCGCTAACAACTGTGTGATTTCTCTTAATTAGGCCTAGCGTAGCTCGACGAGCATTTGAGGAATGCGCAGGAATATCGAGGGGGCTGGTGCTGGTGGGGAGGACTTGGAAGTGGCCACGGAGGCCCTGAGGATCACAGAGCTACCGCTGGTTCCGGCTGGAACGTAGCGCTGAAATGTTTTTAGGCAGCTTGGCTTTTTTTGAGGGTCTGAGCGCCCTGGTTTTCCTTGAGTCTGAAGGGTTTAGTGATGAAAATGGGGCCTGGACCACTTACCAGGATAACCTGAGGAATGGGGGGGTCCTCAGGGGTGCATTTGTGGGCTGTTAGACTTTTTTAAATGTGCTTTAAAGGTGACTTGTAAATTCTATCCATTAGATTGGTATATTGGAATGTGGCGTTCCTCAGGGGTGTATTCGTGGGCCTCTGCACTTGTTTACTTTAGTTTATATGTGGCTTGTAGCAGGTTACATTGATTGATCTTTATTTAATTAATTAATTTTCGGGTCTGGAGGTAGTCTATACTTGCTTTTCCTCAATTTTGGAAATTCCTCAATTCTTGGTCTTCACTAGATTTATGCCTGGGACCTCCACCGTAGTATCACCAATGTTATTTTCCCCCTAAGCTGTGCGCTCGTCCCTCCTGAGATCACGGACGATAGATTAGGGACTAATCACCGATAGATTCGCGCAGCAGGGCTATTGATCAGTGTGTGAAATGGCTGGTTAGGTAGTGCGCCCTAGCGCCGCTTTGCCCTCGCGCCATCATTCATCAGCCGTCTCAACGTTCAATTAGCACCGTAATGAAGCATGCCTGATAATTGCCTCCTGAATTTGGCCTAATGCTCCACGAGCTGCTTAATTAGAATGAATTAGACCGATTCAGCCTCTCCTCTGTAGCGGCCGTGTTTCCGACCCGGGCCCGGTCCACACGCTCTGGCCGACCCGGTGCTGATTTGTGTTTCCGACGGCGTTAAGGTTAACAGGATTCACCGGCCATGGCAGTGGCCATGATCATGACCGTGCCCAAAGCTACAGCTGCTTTGTCTGCCATTGAGGGTGGACGCCCTGACCCCCCTACCCTTTGCCGTCTCCTGTCTGGATGGGTGTCTGTCAAGTCCCCAGCCCCCTCCTTCCTCCCTCCCTCTCGCTCGCTCTCACACACACACACACACACACACTGGGGGCCAGCTGGTGACCTGGCCTGATGTGGGCCTCAGTGACCACGCTGACATTGAGTTAATGCAAAGCCCTCTGGGTCCTGAATGACCCTTTACTGCTGCTCCAGCAGAGCACAGCGCGCCTGTGCTTCACCACCACTCGGAATAGCCTACCGTACGTCACTGTGTGAACCTGGCGGTCAAGGAGAACCTCTTTCAGGAGTTTGTGGAAGTAAGGAGCTCTGCCAGTAGCCCATATGTTCTTCTTTAGGATCACTTAGGGGTGAGGGAACCGCTCTAGGTGCCAATTTTGAGACCATTCTGCCTGGAACATCAACAGCATATCCTAAATTTAAAAAAAATTCTAAGTGGTGTTCCTCAGGGGTGTATTCGTGGGCCTTTGCACTTTTGTAAATGTAGTTTAAATGCGGTGGCTTGTAGCAACTTATCTGGATACACGTCTGCCTGGAACGTTCACCAGTATAACCTGAGGAATGTGGCGTCCCCCAGGGGTGTATTTGTGGGCCTTTGCACTTTTGTAAATGGAGTTTATATGATAGTTTTGTGAAAATTAAGGCCCTGAAACGTTGAAGTTGCAATTACTACCTCTACTGCTCTACCTCAATGTTTTCCATGGAATCTTGGAACATTGCTGTGAGGGTTTGATTGCATTTCTCAAGGTCAGGTGTTGATGTTGGATTGCTAGTTATGCAATAGTTGTGCTCGAGCTCATACTGAAGGTAGCTTGAGTATTGGTTGGAGGTCCAGGGCTTCCCTTTCTAGTGACGGTGCTTTTATTTATGCAGATTTTACCACAAAGCTTCCAAGTTCACTCGTTTGATGGGGTGTCCACAAATTTTTGGACACTTTTATGACAATCCTGACAGTCGTGTCTGATTAGTCTCTCACTGTATCTCGCTCACCCTCTCCCCCCACACCCCCCCGCCCCTCCTGCAAGTGCCGATGTGCCCGTCCCAAACTGAACCAGACATCCATCACTAATGCGACACCGCTGCCCCTGTCTGACAGGGCCGCCGTCACTGCCGCCGCTTGTTCGCCGCACAGCGCAAGGTTGCCCCTCTCTGAGCTCTGTTTGAGTGACGCGTGAGACGAATAGCGCAGCATTCGCAGGCAGACAAGCATCGGTCAGCCATGACTGACCATGCCCAGTAATTCCTCCAATTTCAAGGCGGCGGTTTATTGGTCTGCGGAGATTTTTGGGAGCAGGGTAGGCATAGCTCCGGCCTTCCAGCCCACCTCCAGCCCACCTTGCCGAGCCTTCCTGGGTTCAGGGAGCGGGACTGAAGGGCAGGAAGGGTGAGAGCGAGACGGGGAGAGTGCTGGAGTGAACAGACGACGTGCTTTGAAGTGGCTCCCAGAGTGGGACGGCCATGCAGCTTATTAGTCTCTCTCTCTCTCTCGCTCGCTCGCTCACCCCCCACCCCTCCGCTTTCTTGTTTCTTTCCTTGAAGCCTCGAAGCAAATATTAGTGTGTGTTTCTACACTCGGCTGGCCATGTGGGAGTGTGTTGCACCCCCCCTACCCCCACCCACCCACCCACCCCCAACCCCATCCCCCTGTCTGTTATTAAATTGGGGAAGGGAGGCAGGGGTGGGCGAGGGGGTGTTGGCCTGGGCTGGAGGTTTTACAGGCTGAGAACACAATGGTTAAACTAGCATACGAGTCACGCTCATGAACCGAAGAGCCTCAGGGGAACAGGGCTGTACACACACACACACTCTCACACACTCACACACTGCAGTATCGTGACTGTACACACTCTTGCACACTATTTTGACTGCGTCATAATCAGCGAACGAGGTACGCCTTTTGGGTCGAACTAAACCAGCTGCGGCCGCCGCGACCTTTGTAGCCGAAGAAGCTGCTCAGATTACTCGCACTCTGTTTAATGGTTAACACGGTGGGCCTATTTTTGGCAAGCGTTTGGCTGCGGTGCCCCGGAAGCCTTATATATGCAGGCCGGACACCTTGCCAAAACAGTTAGACATGGGGGTGCATCCAAAAGTAAGCCGTTTACGTAACTACGTAGTGCGCTATTTCGGGATCTGTCTCAATACGCATAGTGGGGAATATCCAGTGCACTCCATCAGCCCTGTAGCGCTGCAGTGTAGGGGGTAGTCTGTCTCTGTGTTTAATGTAGGGAGTAGGGAGTCCTGAGGAGGGGTTAGTGGTCCTATGTAGGGAAGTAGGAAGGAATAGTGGAGTCAAGTGTAGTGCACTTGATTTTTTTTCAGTGTAGGGAATTAAGAGTAATTTGAAGGGACCCTATATAGTGCTCCAATGTGTAGCTTATTGAGGAGGTAGTAGGGAGTAGTGTGTTCTGTGTAGTGCACTTGATTTTCCAATCTTGGAAATCTAGGAAAAGTAATTTAGGGAGTATTTGTATTCCTAATAATAATAATAATAATAATATTGAATAGCGTACTAGTTCACAATGTTAGGGTTCCGTAGTTTTCCAGTCTAGGGAATATTAATCGGGGGACCTGTCCTGTTTTCGTTCCCTGTATTAGTGTTCTATTAAGCTCCCTTGGTTTTCCCAGTGTCGAGGGTGGTGATTTTCATCGCGGCCCAGATGCTTTTTTTTTAAGCCCTCTGTAGTCGTCACTTTTGATGGTGGACAGGAGTTAGAATGGGCACTGACAGGTAGGTCTGCAGCAGGGGAAGCTGCACTGTTGCGAGGTACTCCACTCCTACCCATCACTAAAATTAGTGTGTGGTCTTAATGTTTTGGCTCATCAGTGTGTATCTGTGTGTGTATATATATTTAAATATATATTTCTATACATATGAAGCTTTGGAGGTATAGATAAATTACGCAGCAGGGCGTGTGGCAGTGCCAGCTGAGGCTAGGGTCTCCCGGTGGGTCAGCTACTGGGCAGAAAAGGCGCGAGAGCAGGCAGGAGCATGTTGTGTACACAGCTGCGAGTGTTAGTCAGCGCTGACGAGGCGAAAGCCTCTAAACGTCTTTCCACGTTCCGCTCCGCTTCACCGCGGCGTCAGCGCCATCCGGCCCGGCCCAGCCTTCGGACTTCGCTCTCCTGCTCTCCTGCTTTTTTTGTTTTTTGTCGCCGTTTGCTGAAATTTTCCCACTTGGACCCACCCAAGCTTAAATGGAGGGGCGGGGTTTAGCCCCTTTTGGGTCACGCAAGGCGGGCAGAGGTTCTCGAAGGGGTTCTGGAAGAGCCCGAGCTGCTGGAGTGTAGTGAGTCAGCACAAGCAAGTCCTCTGTAGTCCGGCACTGTCCGAGTGGCTCAGCATCATCATCATCATCATCCTCACTGAATCACTGCAGCTCTGCTTCGGAGAAAGCTGCTCGGCCTCTCGCGCTTTCACAGCCAAGCCACCCCCCCCCCCCCAACCCCCCACACACCCCCATCTTAATGAGCCTGGAATTTAATTAGGAACGCATTTGTGTGTGTGTGTGTGTGTGTGTGTTGAGTCAGTGAGAAGTAGGATAAGAGCGTGAGCGTCTGTTGCCCAGTCACTTCATTACCCTTTGCCTAATTTGAATAAAACTGTAGCTGCTTCCTTGGCCTCGCTGCCTCTCTCTCTCGCGTGTGCTTTTGTTCCTCTCTCGCGCTCCTCTCGCGCTCCTCTCGCGCTCCTCTCGCGCTCCTCTCCTCTTTCTCTCACAACTTTGCATTCTTTCAGACCTTTTTTTTTTTTACATTATTTTTTTCTTCCTCTCGTTCCCGGTCTACATCCCCCCCCCCCCACCACCACCACCCCTCCCTCTCTCTGGCAGCACGGAGGCTCTCGAGGGAGCGGCCGTAATCTGTTCCATCAGCGTTTACTACCGAACAAATTAACTAAGACAAGCGCTGGCGCTCCCAGCCAGCCAAACGCTTCCATTAGGAAAATTATAACGCTATTACACAGGCCTGCTTGGCCTCTCATATCCCACCTCCCCTCGCTGCCTCCAGTAGCGAGAGAAACCGCCACGTTCCCACCATCGGTACGTTGCGATGCCACGCTGCGAATATATATATATATATATATATATATATATATATATATATATATATATATATATATATATATATATATATATATTTATATATATCCCGGGATTATGGATTATTTTTTGACGTAAATATTAAAGAACGCTTTTACTAATATTTATAGTCCAAATATGGAAACTAACTTTTATTTTAATTTACATATCTGCCTTATTAGCTGCAGTTTAGCCCCGCCCATTCACGCTGAGGTTACGCGTGGGGTTTCAGCAGATTCAGCTTTTGAACGAGGGAGGAGTTCGGGAGCAGTGTAGGGCATCCGTCGTGAGCTTGGACAAAAGGTAGGTGTGCAAGAGTACACCAGTGTCCCATTCCGTCCCCAGTCAATATATGTCCCCTTCCGTCTCATCCCACACCCCAAGCACTGGACTGTGTGGTTCCCTGGAGTGAGACCAGTCCAGTACATCCAATAGGATGGAAGAACTAGTCATCCAACATATCAGCGCACCGGACTTTCCTTAATGCTCTTGTGGCAGAATACAATCAAATCCTCCTCACAGCAATGTTCCAACTTCTAATACAAGTTGGAACATCCCAGAAGAGTAAAAGCTGAAAAGCTGGGACGGTGTCCATGTTGATGCCCTTGATTGTGAGGGGAGGGGGGGAAGCTGGACGTTGGAGCAGGTGTCCAGGAACTGTCCACAAACTTTTGGACACACACACTCGCCCTCTTCCTGCTCTGTGTTCCGGGACGTTCCGGCAGCAGCGATGGGAGTGTGCTGATGAGTTAAGAGCTAATCATCTCTTCATGCTCCCGCGGCGCTTCAGCTGGAGGAGCCCGCAGCGGCTCGGGCGCTAAATGAGGATCCGCGGGGCCCCCTGGTAATCAGGTTTTTTAAGTGATTAGCCTATTAGTTTGCATAATGGGCGTAACGGCAGCGTCTGCTAATCACTCTCAAGGGTGCGCACCTTGGAGAGGCTGGAGGAGGAGGAGGAGGAGGAGGAGTGTGAGGAAGAGCAGTCTGTGGTCTTACACTCCTGTTGCTCGCTGTTTCGAGGTGTGCGGGGGCTGGCATGGTGCCAGCTGGTAGGAGATGTGGGACGGCCTTGTGACCTGGGAGGCGTGTGTGTGTGTGTTCCTGGTGGTGTTGATGCTCTAGAGTTGACCCCCTCACCCCCCCCCCCCAACTTTCTGTCCTCTCGCGCCTATGTCTCGCCCGCTCAGTCGCGCGCTCTCTCTCTCCATGCTTTCCTCTTTCGTTTACTCTTTTTTTTCTTTCATACCTTTTTTTTTTCCCCTCAAACTCTCGCGCTCATTACTTTCTAACATCTATGTCTCACACTCTCCACTCTCTCTCTCTCTCTCTCTTCACTTGCATTCTCGCTTCCCCTCTGCAGTCCAGCAGTCTAGCAGTCTCTCCCACTATCTTTCTCATGCCCTCTCGCGCTCTCTCTCTCTCTGCCACTCTCTTTCTCTTGCATACTCCTGACGTTTGTCTCATGAACTCTTGTGCTCGCGCTGTCTCTCTCTCTCTCTCTCTCTCTCTCTCTTACTGTGTCTCTTTTCACTCACTTCCTCTCGTCTTCCTCACCCTTTCTCTCGTGCTCTCGCGCTCTTTTCTATTCTTTTTCTCGCGCCCACTTTCACTCTCTCGTCTTATTTTTCTCTCGCAGTTGCGATCTCTTTCGTTTGCTCTCCCTCTCCCCATCTCTGTCCTCTCTCTAGTTCTTCAGCATTTGCTCTTTTTGGCCCTCTCACAATCTCTCTCACGGTCTTGCACTTTCTTTTCTGCGCTCTCGCGCTCGCTCTCTCTCTCCCTCTTCTTTCTGTCTGTCATTTTCCTCTCTCTCTCTCTCTCTCTCTCTCTCTCTTTCTGTCTCTCTCTCTCTGTTTCTCTGGTATCAGGGTGGTTAAGAGATGTGTGTGTGTGTGTGTGAGAAAGTGTTGTATAAACCCCTGCAGAGTTACTCTGCCCGTCTGTCAGCAGCTCAGCTCTATAAAACTTCATTACTCGCAAATAAAACCGTAACCGTAGCGTCTGATGGCGTAAAGGCGGAGACGGTGGTGTTGTGGGACCCACAGTAAAGCTCATCCGATCTGCCTGGCAAATTAAACAGTGTCCACAAACTTTTGCCTAAAAGATGTTTGGTGCAAAAGCTCATCCACTACATCTGGCTAATTGAGCAGTGTCCACAAACTTTTGCCTAAAAGATGTTTGGTGCAAAAGCTCATCCATTACATCTGGCTAATTGAGCAGTGTCCACAAACTTTTGCCTAAAAGCGTTGTAGAGAGAAATAGGAAGTATAGGGCTAGCCTGGGGCTGTGTTTTTAGCTTGTAGCTCAAGGCTAAAGCAGCAGACTAAGTAGCATTAGCTTAAGAGAGCGCTCTATAGCCCTGTACGGATTTCTCTCCAGATATCACGCGCATATTCGAGGAGAACGCACTTGCAAAGCTGTCCATGAGGGGCCGCTCAAAGCGAGATTTGCATTTACTGCAGTGGTTTAAAAGTGAATTATGCTCCACAACTGAAGGGGGAGCCCAGGAGCGAAGTATACCGACATAATACCAAGTTTAATCAAATGTATAATTCTGTGTTTGTTACTTTTAGTGTGTGGTCGTGGTGGCGGCGGCAGGGGGGTCCTGGGGGTCATATATGGTGTAAGCAGGGATGTAATACCAGGGTGCGAATATCTAAAAGCCCTGAGTACAGAGCCAGAGAGCCAGACGTTGGGTCGTTTCGGTTCGGTGTTGGTGTTGCGGTGGGAATCCTCCCTGCTGAAAATCTGTGTGTGTGTGTGTGTGTGTGTTTGTCTGTGTATGCAAATTACCCCCCCCCCTGCTGTGCTGTGTGTAATTACTCTGCTGTATTCCTGTTTTTCCCAGAGAGAACTGGACGCCACCGCCACGCTACTGGCCAACAGACAAGATGAGAGCGAGCAGTCCAGGAAAAAACTCATCGACCAGAGCCGCGAATTTAAGAAAAACACACCTGAGGTGAGGCCGCATCTCCTTCCTGTCTACACCACACACACACACACCTCACACACACACACACACACTCTTAGCTGTTTGTTTCCACAGGGAGGCCTGAAGTGCCAATGCGTTCAGTTGTTGTTGTTGTTGTTGTTGTTCTCTGGCAAAATTGGCTGTGTGTGTGTGTGTGTGTGTGTGTGTGTGTGTGTGTGTGTGTGTGTGTGTCAGGATCTGGAGTGCGAGGCTGTGTGCTCAGTCAAGCGGAGCAGACAGTGTCTTCCTATTGTCTTTAATTGTCCCCCTGCTTTAGTCCAATCAAGCCCCGGCTGACCCCACTGTGGGTTGCTTGTTTTTTTGTTGTTTTTTTTTTCCCTTACACACACACACACACACACACACACGTCTGAGTGCCTCATTTTGTTTTATTCTTTATATGCCTATGATCAACAGTGCCACGCTATGTCGGCTGTAGTGTGACCACTCCTCAGAGCGTATTGGCGTGCCTCAGGGCTCAGTGCTAAGCCCGTTCTAGTTTTTTGTTCCGGCTGTTTGTTGGTGTGTTTTGGTCCCTCGGCCTTATAAAGCTCGAAGCCTGTGGCTTGTTTAAGTCAAATTCCACCAGTTTTCTGAGCTGCACTATTTGTACACAAGTATTCGGACACCTACTCATTTCATGCCTTTTGTGAAATCAAAGGTATTAAAAAAACGGACGCAACCTACCAACCCTGCAGTGAGGATTTGATTGCAATTATGAGATCAGGACCTCCCCACCTCATCCTAAAAGTACTGGATGGAGCTCCACCTCCACCACCACCATCATTCCAGAGAGCACAGCTCTTCCACTGCTCCGCAGCTCCTCAATGCTGGGGGGCTTTACACCCCTCTACTAGCCCACGCCTGGCATTAGGCAGCATGGTGCTGATAGGGTCATTTTGTCTATCTGCTCCAGAGAGTCCTAATCTATTGGCAGTACTTCTTCACTACAGGGACTAGACAAACTAAATCTGTCAGAGCAATTAGAAGGGGTGTCCACAAACATTTGGACATACAGTGTAAATCCTAAACTTTCCACACAAAAAGTCTGAAACTTGCCCCTTTTTTCCTTCTGTTCTGTTCCTGAAATCTCGGCCCCTCCTCGACGCGCTGAACCCCACTCTTCCCCTCGAGAGCCGTTTTACTTTGACCTACTTTGTTTGCTGTTGAACGTGCGACGTCCCGGCTAAGCGCGGTCATTTGGGAATCGCGTCTGCCGTTCCCAGCTCGCCCTCGCTTCCCCCACAGCCCCCCGCCCCCCTCCGTCCTCCGGGGGCCGTTGTTTAGCTGCGTGTTCCCATGACAACGGGCTTGGCGGAGCAAGACTGGAAACAAAGCGTTGTTGTTGTTGTTATTATTTTGGAATGTTGTAATGAATAATTAATGAGGCTGTGAATTATTTATGAATGAGTAGGCAGAGGCTCGCGCCAAAGCTCCCCGCGCTCTCCCCGCTGACGGAGGAGGGTCGGAGGGCCGCTGCGGAGGCCGCCGCTCGTATGTCGTACACGCCTGGTTGTTTTGGGGGGATTCACAGAGCAGGATTTTTCACTCGAGCCAGATTACTGGAACCAGAGTCAGGCTTGTCTTGTAGAAGGAGGCCTGAGCCTTGGCTTTAGCTGCGTAGAGCGCTGCTTAATAGGGGTGTGAGGAAATATTGAAATATTGAAGTATCGCAATATTAAGTCTCACAGTACCAGATCGATGTTGATTTATATATTATATTTTTAAATATAAAATAATATATATATATATATATATATTTATTTATTATAAAAAATATTGTATATAATAAAAAATATAGAAAAGAAAATATATATATTGATGCCTGTATGTTAAATACTTGTTCGTCTCAGTTAAAATATTGTGTACAAAAAATAAAAATGCAGTATCGCAATAAATAATAGCATATTGAATCATAACCCCTGTATCATGGTATGTATTGTATCGCCAAGTTCTTGCCTCATACATTATATATATATATATATCAAAATTGATTTTCTGTATTATAAAAAAAGTGTAAAAAAAATGAAAGAAAAATTCAGTATCGCAATATATTGTAGCATATTAAATCGTACACTGTATCATGATCTGTATTGTATCGCCAAGTTCTTGCCTCATACAGTGATGTATGGCTACTTCTTAATACTCTTCAGCCAACTCACTGCATTTTTAAAATGTTGTACTCCAGATTTCCTAAATATTTATCATTCGTTCATTAATTTGTGATTTCTGAGTATTATAAGAGATATAAATACAATATTATCACAGGAAATAAAAGTACAATGGACTGAAGGTGGGAGGAGCCTTTTTTAGAGGGAGGAGCCCATCCCGAGATACATAAACACTTACATTTACTGTATTTAGCTGATGCTCTTCTCCAGAGCCACTTACAAGGTTACTCATATTACAGAGTGGGCCAAGGAAGTGCTAGGAGTATTGCTCAAGGACTAATGCAGAAATGGTGGCGCCCAGACTGGGAATCGAACCCCGGTTCCCTACATCTGTTGCATCACACCAAACAAGATACGTCATCAGAAGAGTCTCTTTTAAGAGCGATATATTTTATTATTATTATTATTATTATTATTATTTTGGGGAATTTATTAATTTATTATTTTAATTAATTTTATACAATTAGATATTTTGGAAATAGCTTTAGTTCCTAAATAGGAATACCTTAAATTTTTCAACAGTCCTGCATAAAAAAAAGTCAATGTAAATAAATAACAATTGATAAATTAATAAGTGGTTTGATGTAGCTTTGGAAACGTACCACATAAGAATAGAACGAAATGTCTTAAGCATTTATGGGCTTTTTAAACTACACAATGTTGCACGTTATGACCTCATAAAGAGCTTCGAAATGCTCTGCCTGATGCTCGAGACGTTGCGTTTGCTTGGTACATTTGGTACATTTGAAGGTGCTGTCAGGCATAATAGTCCCCAGAGACACTAGTGTTTGGCTGTACCACGATGTTAACACTCAGAAGACACGTGTAGGTGCATCGCCGGGTTTGGATGGTAGGCTTAATTGACTGTATGAACAGCTCAGGCCTGAGAAAATTCCTTTTAAGGTATTAGGAGTGCCTCAGGGCTCAATGCTGAGCCCTTTCTGATTTTGGGAACATCTTGGAAACAGGCTGAAATTTCCCTTTTAAGATTTTTGTGGGGTTTTATTTTAACATCACACATTTTCAGATGCTCGTAAACAATTTTTTTTACCAGCCCAGCTGTTTTGGTGTGGAGCTGTAGTGTGTATTATCCCTCTGGTCAGCGACGTTTCGAGGCGAATGTGTTGATGCAGGTGGACGATGAGGCTCTTATCAGCGTTGAACAGGCCTTAATGGGGATTAGGGCTGCTGGAGGAGAGTGGTGGGGGCCGAAGTGCTGGCCTTGCACCCTCAGCCAGAGTCGGAGGAGCCTTGATGTTCGAATTCAGCTCTGTTCAACACCCACTGATCCCTTTCTGGTGTTGGGAGGAACAGAAAGGAGAAAGGAGAGGCCGGTTCTGCTGGGTTTGGACTCGTACCCGGCTATCCAGGCCTTAGATAAGTTAGCTAGCAGGCTAAACACCACAGCACAGGCCGTGTTCCAGATAACTGAGGCTCAAATCCACCTGTTCAGAGGATAAAGCCTCGTATCTGAGAGTCGAGGGAACGGTCTTAGGAGGGTTTTCCAGTGCAGTCTTTTAGTAGTCGACCTCAGCATGTCGCTAAACCCTCCTGTGGGTCTTGTAAACGGTGGGTGGGTGGGTGGATAGGCTGTTTTGGCCTTGTTCTAGATATAAACACCGTCCTCATTCTGAGAGACTCGATATCCGGTTTCGTGTTTTTACTCATATGAAGTAAAAAATATAATATTTGTTGCGTGTCGTAAGACAGCTGGGCTCTAATGATGCCGTCCTCAGCTTTCACACACCGTCCCTTTAATGTCCTCATCTCTGCTCTGCCGTCCACAACACATTTGATCATAGCCAGTGGCTGGACTCCCTCAGGCTCACAGATCCTCACAGAGGCACGTCCTGACCCCCCGCCAACCCGTCTGGGCTTTGTGACGGGCTGTAATGGTGCGGTGGCAACCGGATAGATAGATAAATAAATAAATAAATAAAAGAAATGGCCTGTGTGTGTGTGTGTGTGTGTGTGTGTGTGTGGTGTTGTAGACGGAGAGGTTTGAGGAGTATTCGGGTAAATGTACGCTGTCATCGCGCTCTTAAGCTTTTAGAAATGTGTCTAAATTTACACCAGTTGTCAGTAATGGCTTATGCAGCAGTCATGTATCCTTATTAATAAAAGTAAATAATAAAACATTAATTATTAAACAATTTAAAACATTTCAAATTATTATTATTATTATTATTATTATTATTATTGTTTTTTTCCCCAGCCTGCAGCATTGTAATTTATTATAAAATAAGTCTTATATGACTATTATAATCATTAAATCTTTATTTTGTATTTGCCCATTATTATTATTATTATTAAGTTTTAATTAAGTATTAATAGCAATGATTATGATATATAATATAATAATAACTATAATTATGATAATCCTTTATTTTCAGGGTGAAATAATTACAATACAGTTTTGTATTTTTTATATATATATATATATATATATATATATATATATATATATATATACATATATATATATATATATATATATATATATATATATATATATATATATATATACATATATATTTTGTTTTTATATATTTTTCAAATATTTTAATATTTTCCAGAATTATAATAGAAACTATAATAATAATAATTATTGTTTCTATTTGTTATTAAATACATATTTGTTTGCATATTAAATTACATATTTCCACAAAATAGATGAATATTTAATTTAATTTAATTTAATTTAATAAATTTCAGTTAGTGCAGCTGATCTGTTCCTCACATGAAGGAGGTGAGTTTTTGACAGGTCTGGGATCAGTAACGCTGCGTCAGATCTGCATCACACTCACCTCTCTCTCTCTCTCTCTCTCCCCCACTCTGTCTGCTGCTCGCACTCTCTCCATGTCTCTAACACACACACACACACACACACACACACACACACACACACAGTCCTCTGCATTTATCACTGAAATCCATTTCTTTCATGTCTGCGCACATCCATAATTCACACACACTGCTTTTAGGAGAGGCAGGGGCCAGAGGTGTGTGTGTGTGTGTGTGTGTGTGTGTGTAGGGGTGGGGGGAGGGGTGACTGGTGGAGAGGGGTAGAGGGGGTAGAGGACTAACTTCACAGTAAGGCTGTGAGGCCGGAGGACCTGCAGAACCGTGTCTGAATAAACAGCTGATCGTTAAAGAGCTTCTCCAAAAGTATTTGGACGCCTGAAATCAAGGCTATCAAAACGAGCCGATTCTGCTTTTGTTGGAGACTAACTGTCTCTCCTGTCCAGAGAGGAGGACTGGCCTTCTACTAGATTCTGGAGGAGGAGCATTGCTGTGAGGATTTGATTGCATTCAGCAGTAAGAGCGTTAGTGGGGTCAGGATGTTGGATGTTTGTGTCTTAGCTAAGGGCTAACATGTTAGCTTGTGGCTAGTGTCCTAGCTAAGGGCTAAGAGCTTGGAAACCTCAACAAGAGACTGAAGTGAACGAGCCTCTGTTTTAAAAAATGCTGAGTGGTAAAGGAAGGCATTTATCTGTGTGTGTGTGTGTGTGTGTGTGTGTGTGTGTGTGTGTGTGTGTGTGTGTGTGTGTGTTACTCAGTAGACCCCCCCCCGTCACCCTTTTCTTTTTGTGAAGGCGAGCTGTATTATCCAGCCGCTCTTATCTCTCTCTAAAGGTCATTCATGCACGGGGACGAAATTCAGCTTTTATTATTTGCCCATATTTTCCCCCCATTAGTTAAACAAATACAGGTGGACAATGGGGGCTGGCGGCGGCGGCCGACCTAATCTGGGAGAGTGACCTTCAGAGCCCGGAGAGGCCGCGCATTGTGCCCAGCTGAAGGGCTCATTTTTCACCTCAGGTGCTGGCGGATGTACCTGCGAGAGGTGCTTCGGCTTCTAGACAGCCATTACAAGCCATGCATATTTCACCATGGCCTTCTGACGCCCTGAGTCTGAGAAGTTCTCTCACACACACACACACACACACACACACAGGCCAGTGATGAATGATTGATTGGAAGAGCACATTGGAGCGTTTGATCAGACGCCCAGTTTTTTCCACTGTGGCAACCACTTAGCAACACCATAGCAACTACCTGGGATACCAGCAACCACTTAGCAACACCATAACAGCCACTTGGGATACCACAGGGACCACTTAGCAACTACTTAGCAGCACCATATTAGTCGTAGCAACACCATAGCAGCCCTCAGGGATACCATAGGGACCGCCTAACAACCATTTAGCAGCACTTTATTAACCACTTAGCAACAGCATAGAAGCCACCTGGGATATCATAGGGAACGTTTAGCAACACCTTAGAAACCACCTGGGTGACCATAGGGTTCGCTTAGCAACCACTTAGCAGCACCATATTAGTTGTACAACAACCATAACAGCCGTCTGGGATACCATAGGGACCACCTAGCAACCATTTAGCAGCACTTTATTAACCACTTCAACACTATAGCAGCCCTCTGGGATACCATAGGGACCGCCTAGCAACCACTTAGCAGCACCATATTGGTTATAGCAACACCATAGCAGCCCTCTGGGATACCATAGGGACCACCTAGGATACCACAGCAACTACTTAGCAAAACCATAGCAACCAGCTACTTAGTAGCACCATGAAAACTAGCTGGATTACCGTCCACAGTGGCTTTATTATTAACTAATTAATTAATTGATGAATTAATAGTAAACGATCCCCATCGCTGCTCTTTTGCTGGTGGTCATTGTGCAGCTGCTGGACCAGAGGCCCGGCGCTGCTTCTGCTGGAAAACCTGAGTGTCCTAAAGCCCTGCGGTTTTGAGTGAGGTCATGCAGCTGATGGCGCGAGTTGCCTCGTAAATCCGCGGCGTCTCTACGCACCTCTGCGTGACTCAGGGTGGATTTCGGCGCCCCCCCCCCCCTTCCCCCCCTCAGCCCACGCTGCCGTCCAGGTGTGGCTCGGGGGGGATTTACCCGAGCTTATTCTCGTCTCCAGCAGTGGAGTCTGTTTGTGCTGGTCTTAAGCTCGTAAGGTCTTAAACTACAGGCTCATTATTCAGACCTTAATCTAGAAAGACCTGCTGTTCCTTTTCTGATAGGAAACGAAGAGTTTGACGGAAAGTCCGATTTTGCCTTAAATGTAGCGGATCAGCCGAGACACGCCGAGGCCGAGTCTTAGGACACTGGAGCTACGGCGGCTGAGGTGCCAAACTGAGGACCGTGGTGGCTCAGCGGTTAGAGCACCGTTGATAACCGGGTTGTGGGTTCCAGACCCGGGCTCGGCAAGCTGCCCCTGTTGGGCCCTTGAGCAAGGCCCTTCATATGATGATGTTGAAGGGTTAAAGGTAGTGTGAATGTGGTTGCCTTGTCTTAAGGGATGCAGACTTTGGGCACCAAACCCGTCTCCGCCTCGCTGGCTCTGGCTGCAGGTTTGACAACATGGCGAACAGTTGTGGCTTCAATTTTAGTATATAGTGGTGATGGCGCGAATGAACTGAAATCAGCGGTTTATTTTAATCAATTTATTTACTTATTTATTTTATTTTACTTATTTTTTTGGCTGAGCCTATCAGGAAGTATTAAGGCTGCCCTAATTATAATAAATTTTTAATATTCCCCCAAAAAATAGCAGTGTTGTAGCCTCTCTCGTAAGGACTGTCCCACGGCTTCTTGCTACAAAACGTAGAAGAGTCTCTAGCGCCACCTTACCTACTGCTTGCGTTTCAGCACACACACACACACACACACACACACACTAACACACTCCTCCACCTTCTTTGACAGCTAATAGGAGACGAATTCCTCTTCTCCCCTCACTCCTCCCAAATTCCTCCAGCCAGCGAGGACACAGAGGAACGCCTCTTAAATCAATGGCTCGTTACAGCACTTCATGTTGTGTGTGTGTGTGTGTGTGTGTGTGTGTGTGTGTGTGTGTGTGTGTGTGTATATTTGTCTGTGTCTGCCTGGCTGGTAAACAGGCCTGCGTGGTTGGGCTTACACACAGGCCTATAATTAACTGAGGAGACGCCAGGCAGCCTGGGTAGGCACACTGCCAGCCCGGATCAGGCCCTAATTACCACACTGTCTCTGATAGAGCAACTCGCACTCCTTGCTCGCTCACACACACACACACACACACACACACACACAGAGAAATAATACAGCAGCTCTAAATGGATCAGGCACTATTACAAACACCTCAGAGACTTACTTTCGGTCTAAGTACCGCAGCCAGTAGAGCTTAATCTACTGCAGAATACCCGATCAGCTCCAAACCCAGAATAAAGGACTGATCTAATCTCGGCTCTGAGCCGGAATATTCGAATGCTCGTATAAAAAATCTAATAAATAAAATTAAATCAAATAAGACAGCCTGAACTCTATACACCACCAGAGTGCGCTGTAATATAGCTTCACATAGCGAGAGCCTGCTAGTGCAAATTTGACGACATGACGGACAGTTGTGGCTTCATTTCTAGTATATTGTGGTGATGGCGCGAATGAACTGAAATCAGCGGTTTACTTTTATTTATTTATTTACTTATTTAATTATTTTATTTTACTTATTTATTCTTTGTCTGAGCCTACCAGGAACTCATCTGGTTTTGTCCGACCCGGAGCATGCCCACATAACGGCTGTAACCGCGGTTAGCAATATTAATATGCAGGCCACATTAAAAAATAAAAAAAACAATTAATTAAAAAAAAAAATCTTTTTTTTTTTTTTTTCTTGGACAGCAAATACATGAATATTCCAGTTGTCCAGGCCTGCCATGATATTCAATATTCCCAAAAATATCAGAGCGGTGGAATTGCCTCCTCCGGATTCAGGAGGTTCAGATGGGACCGTTAGAGCTGAGGATCGTTAAGCATCTATATAACGATCCGAAATATCTCATATTGGTGATACGGCAGTAGTGTGTGTTTAAGTTTGTGTGTGTGTGTGTGTGTGTGTGTGTGTGTGTGTGTGTGTGTGTGTGTGTGTGTTTAAGGCTGTTGTCCTGGGCAATGCTCGAAACGGCTAAACTCTGAGATGTCTTGGTGTGATAACCCTCTCAGACCCACATGAAAACTTTCCCACGCCCTATGGTGTGTGTGTGTGTGTGTGTGTGTGGGTAATGGTGTGTGTTGGTGTGTTATCACACTCTGCATTCAATACCCTCAAGCCTTAAATTAATAACCTTTTATTAGTGGAAATATTTTGTATGTTTAGTGAATTTAGTGTGTGTGTGTGTGTGTGTGTGTGTGTGCTGATTCTTTCATTGGCAACAGTAGATATGATCAGTATCACTGTACAAGCTCTGCTCTTTACGCAGCTGACCACACTCATCACCGCGCACACACACACACTCAGAAACACACACACACACACACACACACACACACACACACACACACACACACACACACTCAGAAACACACACTTCAGCTAATTTCTGTTTCCCACACCTGAGCGAAGTCTCTCACATGCTGATGTCATGAAAACTCAGCCGCTTCTCCCAGAGCGTTCTCACAACCGAAGTCCCCACAGACCTTCCAGTCCAGCTACATCAGCACTCCAGCTGCAGCCCCCCCTCCGCTTCCCGTACCCGCCACACACACCCCACCTACGGTCGGCCGGGCTGACTGGGACGGCCAGAGCTTTGCTGGAGGTTCTGAATGGAGGTGCAGATTTTATGGTTTATTTAATAACCAGCAGATCCTAGAACGGATCAGGGAAGAAGGCTTGAGGAGAGCTTTGCTGTGAGGATTTTATTGCATTCAGCAACGGGAGCGTTGTTAGTGAGGTCAGGATCATCCCCCAACTCCCCAACTTATCCCATTCAAAGGTACCAGATGGAGCATCACCACCATCCATCATTGGATATTAATTAAGCCCCTGCTGATCATGCAACTTTCAGGTAGCCGTAGGGCCGTATGGAGTAGATCTGCTAAAAACGATTCAATAACTATTACAAATGATTTGGTAACTATTACAAATGATTTGGTAACTATTACAAATGATTTGGTAACTATTACAAATGATTTGGTAACTATTACAAATGATTCGGTAACTATTACAAATGATTCAATAACAATTAGAAATGATTCGGTAACTATTACAAATGATTCGGTAACTATTACAAATGATTTGGTAACTATTACAAATGATTTGGTAACTATTACAAATGATTCGGTAACTATTACAAATGATTCAATAACTATTAGAAATGATTCAATAACTATAACAAATGATTCAATAACCATTACAAATGATTCAATAACTATTAGAAATGATTCGGTAACTATAACAAATGATTCAATAACCATTACAAATGATTCAATAACTATTAGAAATGATTCCAAATCTGCTACAAATAATTCAGTAACAATTACAAATGATTTGGTAACTATTACAAATGATTCATTAACTATTAGAAATTATTCTAAATCTCCTACAAATGATTCAGCAACCATTATAAATGATTCAGTAACTACTATGAGTTACTGTGAGTGCTATGAGTTATTCAGGATCTAAAATAGATGATTCAGCATATATAACTCCTCTGAAGTTTGTAGTATGTACTGTGAATGATTCAGTAACTACTTAATATATAATTTAATATATAGTATAAATGATTCAGTATCTATTAAATGATTCAGAAACTAATATAAACAATTAAGCATCTACTATGAATGATTCAGTAGCCACCCTAAATGATTCAGTAGCTACTATGAATGCTTTAATATATAGTATAAATGACTCAGTGTCTAAAATAGATGATTCATTATCTATTAAATGATTCAGTAACTAATATAAACAATTAAGCATCTACTATGAATGATTCAGTAGCTACTATGTATGCTTTAATATATAGTATAATATAGTTTAATATATCTGACTATAGTAGTGAGACTCTGATCCGTGACGTGACGCGACGCTTCCCTCCTGCACTCGGAGGACAGGGAGCGCTCGTCTTTGATTTACGCTCGCGTTCGACGCGCCGCTTCTCCCCACAGCCGATAAAAGATTGGTTTAGTGCGGAGCGTCTCCGTTATGAGCAGTGGCAGATGGTGAGGAGCGGCGTTACCTCCGCAGACACTCGAGTTAGCGCTCAATCTAATATTGTCTCTCACACACACACAAACCTTCCGAGTGCGTGAGGCAGAGCAGCGGCGAGCAGTCTCACTCCTCATCAAAGCCCATGCTGCGTTAGCGGCGGTCTATAGAAGATCAGAGCGGCGCACACATCTGACCAAATTAGACTGAGGATCAGAAGAGGGATGCATAATTCAATAAGCATGGGACTGGCTGCCTGCGTCGCCCTCGTTAATGCAGCTACACTGGAGCTACTGTTCTCGCTCTCGCGCTCGCTCTCTCTTTACACACTCGCGCAAACTCTACTCACTACTCTCGTCCCTGTTCCTCTCTCGTTCCGCGGTCGGCCGTCGGGTCGCCCTCACCTCGCCCTTTTCTCTTTCCCGGGCTTGCGAGAGGTCGCGCGGAGGCTGTGTGGATGAGTGGCTGTCGCGCTCTTGTTTAGGGTTACAGCTAGCAGGTGTTTTGATAATAGGCTAATCTCTTGATTATGTTTCACGCTAATCGTTTAATCAGATCCCTTGTGGGTGGGTGGGGAAGGGGGGGGGGCTCGGAAGTGGAAAATAATCTTGACTTTTCTCGTCTTTTAAGAAACTGCTGTAAGTTGATTAAACGCGATTGCGGAATTCTGGGGACGGACTGGCTTCCACCAACTGTCCAGACGGATCAGCCACCATCTACGGCAGCCTTGTAGTAGGTAGGGGTCAGAGTCTGGCTTAAGGGCCCAATAGTGGCAGCTTAGCGAACCCACAGTCAGGGGGAGGTCTCGAAAAGAAAGGAGGGAGTGATTCAGACCAATCACAGTCAGGTGAAGATCTCAAGATGATTACTTTTGAGACCGCCCCTGACTGTGATTGGTCAGAATTACTTCCTTTTTTGTAACCGTGACTGACCGTGACTGCTCCTGAGACCATCCCCTGACTGTGATTGGTCTGAATCACTGCTTTCTTATTTTCGAGGCCTCCCCTGACTGTGATTGGTCTACTTGGATTGTTCCCAAGACCGCCCCCTGACAGTGATTGGTCCAAATCACTGCCTCTCTTGTTCCAGAGACCTCCCCCTAACTGTAATTGGTCTGAATCACTGCCTCCTTTCTTTTTGAGACCTCCCCCTGACTGTGATTGGTCTGAATCACTGCCTCTCTTGTTCCAGAGACCTCCCCCTAACTGTAATTGGTCTGAATCACTGCCTCCTTTCTTTTTGAGTCCTCCCCCTGACCGTGATTGGTCAAATTGCCACTTGGCTTGTTCCCAAAACCTTCCCCTGACTGTGATTGGTCTAAATCACTGCCTCCTTTCTTTTTGAGACCTCCCCCTGACTATGATTGGTCTGAATCACTGCCTCTCTTGTTCCAGAGACCTCCCCCTAACTGTAATTGGTCTGAATCACTGCCTCCTTTCTTTTTGAGTCCTCCCCCTGACCGTGATTGGTCAAATTGCCACTTGGCTTGTTCCCAAAACCTTCCCCTGACTGTGATTGGTCTAAATCACTGCCTCTTTTCAGTTCCAGACCTCCCCCTAACTGTAATTGGTCTGAATCACTGCCTCCTTTGTTTTCAAGGCCTCTCCCTGACTGTGATTGGTCAAATTGCCACTTGGATTGTTCCCAAGACCTCCCCCTGACTGTAATTGGTTCAAATCACTGCCTCCTTTTTCTTGGATTGGTCATCATCACCACCAAGTCCTGTCCTGAGACCTCCTCTCAGTGATTGGTTCAGATGGTAGGGTGTCCTACGTTACTGCTGTTGTTCGCATTTACGCATTTAAGTGTTGTGTTCTAGATCATGTGAATAAGCTCCCCGTCCTGCTCTCGCGGGAACTTTCACTTTTCTACAAGGTTCTACGAAGGGTTCTTTGTGCGACGCCATAGAGGAACCATTTTTGGTTCCCTGTTGAGGCATTTTTGCAAAAAAGAGAGGAGTGCGGAGAACCTTCTAACTGGGATCTTCTGTGGGATCACTCAAAGAACCATTTGTGGCACCTTGTATTTTGAAGAGTGCAGGAGCAGCAGGAGCTCCTCTAGAGTTCGGACTGTTCTGGAACCGGGTTAGGAACCGTACCGCACTGCGCTGTTCTCCAGAACGGCCTCTTCTTTGATGTTGGGGGTGGAAACAGAAGCTGGGGTGTTGCTGGACTGAACACAAGGCCGTGCTCTAGATGGTGGAATTGTGTGTGTGTTTGTGTGTGTGTGTGTGTGTGTGTGAGAGAAGTCTGGAGAACCAGCCAGACCAACAAAACTCGTTATGTCACGCAGCTGATGTCACTCCTCGGTCCCGCTGCGGTGATGTCATGCAGCGGGGGTCTGTTTTGCTGCAGTGCCTGTAGTTGTGTGGACCGCTGATGTAATGAGTCTACGGAATGCTGAATACACAAACACTGGAGCGAACACACAGCCTTTACACAGCGAGACTGTGTGTGTGTGTGTGTGTGTGTGTGTGTGTGTGTGTGAGACATAGGAAAATGACACACACGCACACACACTGTGGATGACAACAGCATCTCATTCCGTCTGCTGCGGTTTCCTCAACCCTTCTTAAAGGAACAGTGCGGGACGTCCTGCGATCCCTCGGGGCGCTGCCTCTGGCGCTGGAGCCTGAAACGAGTCCTCAGAGCATATTTGAACTTCACCCACTTTACACACACACACACACGCGCACACGCACATGCACATGCACACACACACACTCCGCTGTGTACTTTGTTTTAAAAAGTGTGGTTGGTTCTAGTAATCGTTGTGTTTAATGTGTTTTATTCAGTAATGACTGAATCAGTGCTGATTACAGAGGAAACACCCTGCTACAAATGATTCATTAGCTATTATTATAGCTAACTATTATAGATATAGAGGTTTTATTATATAGAAGTATTATAAATGATTCAGTAGCTAGTATGTGGTTCAAAATCTACTTAAAAATAATTGGGAATCACTCTATATGCACAAGTGATTCAGTAGGTATTATTAGTGACTCTGAAATTATTCTAAATGATTCAGTAACTGTTATAAGTGATTCAAAATCAACTTCCAATGATTTGATATCTATCTGTATATACAAATGATTTAGTAGCTATTAAAAGTGATTCCGTAATTAATCTAAACGATTCAGTAATTATAAATGATTCCGTAGCTATTATAAGTGATTCAGTTACTATTACAAATGATTATAATCTGCTAATAATGAGTCAATAACTACTATTAAACGATTCTGTAAATATTATAAATGATTCAGAATCTACTACAAATGATTCTTTATCTATTATACATGATTCGGTAACTATTACAAATGATTCGGTATTTATTACAAATGATTTGGTAACTGTTACAAATGATTCGGTAACTATTACAAATGATTCAATAACTATTACAAATGATTCAGTAACTATTACAAATGATTCAAAATCTATCACAAATGAATCAGTAACTATTATAAATGAATCAGTAACTACTAATCATGTTTAAATTTCTAGTACAAGTAATTCAGTGGCTAGTAAGAGTAATTTAGTACCTACTATGAGTTATTCAGGATCCAAAATAGATGATTCAGCATATATAACTCTAATATATGTAGTATGTATTGCAAATGATTCAGTAACTACTATGAGTGATTTAATATATAGTATAAATGATTCATTGTCTAAAATGAATGGTTCAGTATCTAATATAAATGATTTGGAAATTAATATAAACAATTAAGCATCTACTATGAATGATTCAGTATCTACCCTAAATGATTCAGTAGCTACTATGAAACCGGTGGGTAACTTGTGAGCTTTGAGGGCGAGGAATCTAAGCGCGGGACACGTACAGGCCTCACGGGTTCAAAGGGTTGAACGGTTCCTTTTATGAAAGGAAGGTTCTTTAAGCAGGTTCATTAAAATGGTTCTGCGGTAATGAAGTCACCCGTGTTCAGGGCCGTGTCGAAGCCGTGGTGCGTGGAGAGTGCAGGGGGCTCTGCAGGTCTTCTTATTTTAGTATACTTTCAGTCTCGGCCCTGTGAGGGGTAGCTCACCCCCCCCCCCCCCTCCACCACCGCGCTTCCTGGGGCCTTTACACAGGAGCTGCTGATGTACGACTGAGGGGAGGGGGGGGATTGGTCCGGGGGGGTCGCCCCAGGCAGCCAGCTGCAGCCAGGACAGGGCGACTGTGGAGAAGTGAGGGGGTGGGGGAGGATCGAATCCCACACCCCCCCCCCCCCCCCCACCGCTGCCCTCGGGGAGTCCGAGCGGATGGCCCGGGGGCCGGCACACAGGGAATGGGAATTCCATCTCCCCAGAGTATTCCGACTGGCCACGGCTGCCATCCATCTTCCAGCGTCTGAGCTGGGGAAAGGAGATCTGTCATGGTCCCCCTCTCTCGCGCTCGCTCGCTCTCTCGCACGCTCCCCCTCTCGCTCCTTCTCTCTCTTTTCTCTCTCTCTCTCTCTCTCTCTCTCTCTGTTTATATCTTTCTCTCTTATTCTCTTGATCTCTCTCGCTCTCACACTGTCTGTCTGTCTGTCTGTCTCTCTTCCTTTCTTCTTGCCTCTCGCGCACTCATTCTCTGCTACACTCTCTTTTGGACATGCTTTGGATTCTCTCTCTCTCTCTCTCTCTCTCTCTCTCTCTCTCTCTCTCTTTCTCTCTTGCACCTATTCTCTCTTACCCTCACGGACTCTCTCACGCTCTCACTCAATTTCTCTCATACTGTCTCTCTCTTGCTCTCTCTGCTTTGTCCTCTCTCTCTCTCTCTCTCTCACTATTTTTCTCTCTCTCTCTCTCTCTCTTTTCTCTCTCTCTCTCTCTGTTTATATCTTTCTCTCTTATTCTCTTGATCTCTCTCGCTCTCACACTGTCTGTCTGTCTGTCTGTCTCTCTTCCTTTCTTCTTGCCTCTCGCGCACTCATTCTCTGCTACTCTCTCTCTTTTGGACATGCTTTGGACTCTCTCTCTCTCTCTCTCTCTCTCTCTCTCTCTCTCTCTCTCTCTCTCTCTCGCTCCTGCCTTTTCCTGTTTGCCTCCTCCATTCACTTACTCTCGCTCTCCTCGTACTCTCACTGTATCGTTCCCTCGATCTCTCCCACTGTCTCTCTCACTCTCGCGCTCTCTCTCTCTCTCATTCTCTTGCTGTCTGTAGAACCCAACACAACTCATGAAAGCTGGTACCATACCTTTAAGACTGATTAATGTAAATGAGCTCTGTTCTGATTGGCTGTCCTGTTTTGGGCCTCTGGACTAGGTGGAGTAGTAACGACACGTGAGCTTAGGCGCCTCTCGCGTGCGGCTCAGTTCAGTGCACCACAGAAGTACAAAGAAAGGCCGAACGACATTAAGATCCTTTTAAAAATACTTTTCTCTCTCTCTCTCTCTCTCCCCCCTCGCACCCCCATTCACAGTGCCTCGCCCCTCCCCCACTCTCGATCTTTTACCCCGAGCTCGTTCTTTATCTCTCCCTCTCTATCTCTCCCCTCCTCCTTCCTTCCTTCATCAACCGCCTCTGTGCATCCCACCCCCACCCCCCCGCTCTCTCTCCAGCTCTCTCTCCAGCTCTCGCGCTCACTCTCGCGCTCTCCCCCTCTAGCCATGCCACGGATAGATGAGCAGAAGATAGCCGCTGAATAGCCCTCCCTGCCTTATTTAGAGATAATGGCAATAGAGACGCTCCCTCGTTCACTCCCACACACACACACACACACATTTACCATCAAAGGGGAGACTTACAACACATACACACACACATACACACACACACAAGCTATCAAGAGTTTTTACATACATATTAAAGCGCACATGGAGTGGAACACTCTCGCGCGCCATCAAAAGAGCGCGACACACACGCACTCAGCCATCAAAAGAGACTCTCGCGTGTACGTTGTCATACACACTCGCGCTCCCCCTCGCGCTCACACACACACACACACACTCAAGCCCACATACAGCCATCAAAGGGGACTCGTGCATGCATGTACCCTTACACACATACACACATGTGGAGAAACACATTCACACTGCTCTCGCGCACAAAGGGTGGTGGAGGGGCGTATATTTGTGTGTGTGTGTGTGTGTGTGTGTGTGTGTGTGGAGGAGACATTTCCTGGAGTTGGTGTTAACTTGTCAGCTTTGTCATTTCGTTTCACACTCGCGTGAGCAGCAGTAAGGTTGGGGGAGCGAGAGGGGGGGTGTGATGGGGTGGTTTGGGGGGGCTGGCTGGCACGTCCCACCCGTGATGAATACTGCAGCCCAGTCCCGACAGCTCTGCTACATTCACCACTAATGTACCAAATCCTCCAACAATGCACAGCCCTGTTCAACTGACACCCTCACTACCCTGAGTGTGTGTGTGTGTGTGTGTGTGTGGAGGAGGGGGAGGCCGCTGGCATTACTATAAATGTTGGGTTGCTTGATTTATGGGCGCTCGTCCATTATGGCGTGTGCGCAGCCGCTGTATTTTCAGAAGGGAAGCCAGAGAGGAACCGACCGGGTCCAGCAGAACGGCTCCGACCCGGCATGCAGAACCTCCACGGTTCATTTTTAAAGGGGCAGTTCAGTGAGAAATCTGACCGCCTGACTTCATCGCTCAGCCAGATGCAGGCGGCCAGCCGAGACCTGTTTGACATCGGACGTGTGCTTCATTAGGGAGGAGCGAGAGATGCTAGGCTAACGTTGCTAACAAACACTGGAGTTAGACCGTCACCAGTCTCATCTCCGCAAGTGCAGGCTCTAAACGTCTCGAGCTGCTCAACACGAACACGTACTGATATGGTTCACGACCTGCTTTAGTCTGTAAACACAAACATCCACTTCCCTACACACGGTATGGCCAAAAGTATTGGGACACCTGCTCGCTCACTGTCTCTTCTAAAATCAAGGCTCTTATTAAACAGTTGATCCTGCTTTTGTTGGAGTAACTGTCTCTACTGTGAGCATTTGATTGCAATCAGCAACAAGAGCGTTAGTGAGGTCAGGATGCTGGATCCTCTCACAGTTCTTCCACTGCTCCACAGCTCAATGCTTGGGGGGGGCTTTACACCCCTCTATAAGCCTACGCCTGGCATTGGGCATCGTGGTGCCAATAGGGTCATGATGGGGTCCTAATCTACTGGCAGTACTAGATAAACCTCTATGTGTGTGTATTTGCATGTCTGTGTCAGCAATGGGTGCAGCTTAAAGTAGCTGAAGGCATTTATTTGTAGGGGTGTCCACAAACATTTGGACACATAGTGTATGTACATACGTATCAATTCAAATGAGCTATAAATGTATAACCTCACAGCCTGTGTCCCCACAATGTATGAAAACAAACATTTGCGTGTGTGTGTGTGTGTGTGTGTGGGCAAACAAGTGTATGCTAAGGTCTCGCCCCTGTGTGTGTGTGTGTGTGTGTGTGTGTGTGTGTGTGTGTGTGTGTGTTATGGTAGGTGTTGGTGTGAGCACCTGTGCGTGAGATGGGATGTTTTGGAATTGTACAGATAGTGTTTCCAGTCGGCTGCTGTCACTCATCGGATCAGCAGTCCGTGTGTGTGTGTGTGTGTGTGTGTGTGTGTGTGTGGCATCTCGGATTGCACCTCTCAGCGTCTCCGCCCGGGGGCTCGGCTTTCCTCCGCCTTTCATCGCCACGGCAATTGCATCCGCAGTGACGTGAGGAGGCCCACAGTGGCGGAGCAGATAAGCAGAGGCCATCGCCATGCCAACATGAAGAGGCATGGGTAATCCAGCTGTCTCTCTCTCTCTCTCTCTCTCTCTCTCTCTCTCCATCTCTCTCCATCACTCATACTTTAGGAGTACAGCTGGATTAGAGGGAGACCCTGGCGCTCTCGCTATTGATTTGCTGTCACTCAGAGATTGACAGCTTTTTATGTTGGGAAAGACACGCAGGGACACGCAGGGACACGCAGGGACACGCAGGGACACGCAGGGACACACTGCCGCTGCTCAAAACCAGCCCACCTTCGCCCACCTCTTACGCCAGGTTCACACTGCTCGACTTTCAGAGAGGTCAGAGCTCTGTACCCGGCACACGACACACCCCGCTGTCCTGTAATCGGGAGTCTTTCAGTGCACGTAGGTCACGAATTACACGACCTTTCACCAAGGGAAACCCACGAGGACCCGGAGTGTTTGGGGGGGTTCCTTCGGATCTCGACGGGTCTTTGGATGGTTCCTTTGAATCCTCACAAATCCTTGGGGGGTTCCTTTGAATCCAAGGTTAGTGTTTGGGGGATTTCTTTGGATCCCGATGAGTGTTTGGGGGGTTTCTTAGGATCCGGATGAGTGTTTGGGGGGTTTCTTTGGATCTGGATGAGTGTTTGGGGGGGGGGGGTCCTTTGGATCCGGATGAGTGTTTGGGGGGTTTCTTTAGATCCCGATGAGTGTTTGGGGGGTTTCTTTGGATCCCGATGAGTGTTTGTGGGGGGGGGGGGTTCCTTTGGATGCAGACGAATCTTTTGGGGGGTTCCTTTGAATCCCAGGTGAGTGTTTGGGGGGGTTCCCTTGGATCCCGATGAGTGTTTGGGGGAGTTTTGGATCCTGACGAGTCGTTCTGAGGTACCTTGAGATCCTGACGAATCTTTGGGGGGGGGGGGGGGGTTACTGCACTTCTCACTGGGGGGGGGATCACACAGGGACGAGGCTTCGGACCCACTGACTTTGCAAAGGTCGCGGATGTACGTCCTGTTTGCTGGTCAGTGGAAACGACTGTCCGCCCAGGCAGTTACGAGAAAGCTTGCCAATCACAGGCCTGGTTTATTCTGTCAGCCAATCAGAGCGGAGATGAGCTCTGCTGTAAAATGTGCTCGTAAAGTTTGTTAGAGCAGGTGAGCGGCAGGTTCCTCTACCGTCCACAGCGGCGTCCAGTAAAAGCAGGAGTGCTGGGCAAGTTAAGAGCACGTCTGTGACTTTCTCAGTGTTTATGAAGGTCACTGTTGGAGCCATTTTGTGTGTGTGTGTGTGTGTGTGTGTGTGTGTGTGTGTGTGTGTGTGTGTGTGTGTTTTAGTTTTTTCTTTGTGTTGACTGCATGACCAGACATTGTGAGGTTAGGCATATTGGGACGTTATTGTCTACAAATGAAGTGCTGGTGTGTGTGTGGAGAGCGAGCGGGAGTGTGTGTGTGTGTGTGTGTGTGTGTGTGTGTGTGTGTGTGTGTTGTCTGGCCTGCCTGTGGTGAGTCAGTGTCTGTGAATGCGCTGGTGTGTAGAGCCGTGTGGAGTGACGCTAATGTGTTTATTCTGTGAGCTCTCCACATTACAGCGCCGTTAATGGAGAGGAGCACAGCGGCTAGCACCATTAGCTCTGTGTGTGTGTGTGTGTGTCTGTGTGTGTGTGTGTGTGTGTGTGTGTCAGTGTGTGTGTGTGTGTGTGTGTCAGTGAGTTAAAAAATGGACTATGAGTCTCCTGGAGAAAATGGACACCAGCCAACACGGAGGAGCAAATACCAACGAGTCCCCGCATGGGTATAAAAACAGGTCTGCAGACCCCCATCTAATCCCACCTCGGCTCCAGTAACGGCGTCTGCTCTTCTTCTAGGCTTTACCCTAGATGTTTGCATCCCCTCGCTGTGGGGATTTGATAGCATTCAGCCACGAAGAGCCTCAGTGAGGTCAGGAACTGATGTTGAAGGATTAGCCGTGGCACTCCAGCTCACCCCAGAAGGACTGGATGGAGCTCCACCACTCCAGAGAACCTGTTTTGAGACCCCCGTCCGGCTGACTACTGGCATTGGGCCTGGTGACTTTAGGCTCAGGTGGTGTGGGGGGGTCCAGGATCATGCTGACGGTGCCTTTCTTTGGGGATTATACTCACAGCTGTGCTGTGCTGTCAGTGATGGGCTAATTGAGGTAGTTACGCTCATCAGTTTTAGAGGCGTGTCTGGACACTTTTTTAATGGTCTGATTTTGGGGGGGGAGACTGGAAGAGCCAGTGCTGTTTTTTGGCTATTTTGGTTACTGAGTCGCAGTGTTGGCGTGTAGTCGCTGTATTACGGTGTAGTCGCAGTGTTGGCGTGTAGTCGCAGTGTTGCAGTGCAGTCGTAGTGTTGCGGTGTAGTCACTGTATTATGGTGTAGTTGCTGTATTACGGTGTAGTTGGGGTGTAGTCGCTGTATTGCGTGTAGTCGCTGTATTGCGGTGTAGTTGTAGTGTTGCAGTGTAGTCGCTGTATTACGGTGTAGTTGTGGTGTAGTCACTGTATTATGGTGTAGTTGTAGTGTTGCGGTGTAGTTGCTGTATTACGGTGTAGATGCGGTGTAGTTGCTGTATTACGGTGTAGTTGCTGTATTACGGTGTAGTTGCTGTATTACGGTGTAATTGCGGTGTAGTCACTGTATTATGGTGTAGTTGTAGTGTTGCGGTGTAGTCGCTGTATTACGGTGTAGTTGTGGTGTAGTCACTTTATTATGGTGTAGTTGTAGTGTTGCGGTGTAGTTGCTGTATTACGGTGTAATTGCGGTGTAGTCACTGTATTATGGTGTAGTTGTAGTGTTGCGGTGTAGTCACTGTATTACGGTGTAGTTGCGGTGTAGTCACTGTATTATGGTGTAGTTGTAGTGTTGCGGTGTAATTGCTGTATTATTGTGTAGTTGTGGTGTAGTCGCTGTATTATGGTGTAGTTGCTGTATTATGGTGTAGTTGCGGTGTAGTCACTGTATTATGGTGTAGTTGTAGTGTTGCGGTGTAGTTGCTGTATTACGGTGTAATTGCGTTGTCACTGTATTATGGTGTAGTTGTAGTGTTGCGGTGTAATTGCTGTATTATTGTGTAGTTGTGGTGTAGTCGCTGTATTATGGTGTAGTTGCTGTATTACGGTGTAGTTGCGGTGTAGTCACTGTATTATGGTGTAGTTGTAGTGTTGCGGTGTAGTTGCTGTATTACGGTGTAATTGCGTTGTCACTGTATTATGGTGTAGTTGTAGTGTTGCGGTGTAATTGCTGTATTATTGTGTAGTTGTGGTGTAGTCGCTGTATTATGGTGTAGTCGCTGTATTATGGTGTAGTTGCGGTGTAGTCGATGTATTATGGTGTGGATGCGGTGTAGTCGCTGTATTGCGGTGTAGTTGCGGTGTAGTCGCTGTATTGCGGTGTAGTTGCGGTGTAGTCGCTGTGTCACTGTGCGGTGCACTCAGTGTTACGGTGTAGTTGCTCTAATACGGTGCAGTCGTGGTGTTACATGGCTGCAGTAATACAGGAGTGTGTGTGTGTGTGTGTGTGTGTGCTCTCAAGTTGCTGTTGAACCTGTATGTCAGGTTTTGGAGCACTTGTCCACACGTGTGTGTGTGTGTGTGTGTGTGTGTGTGTGTGTGTGTAACTGTCGTTGTGTGTGTGTGACCTTTTCTGAATCTTTAATTCCTGCAGACCTGTTGAAGTGCTCTTCACACTCAGACGCGCTGCTGCCGGATCCTCTGCTTTCACGTCTCTCTCGGCTGAAAGCAGCGCTGAAGAGCAGTAATGAGGGGCTGAAAGGTTGTAGATGTTTTAAAGGACTTCTGAGACCGAACCGTTCGCTCTTCAAGGACGTGACGGCTTCTGTTGGCTCACACAAAGAACCGAAATCCTGTAATTGTGAAGATTTCTGCTCTCGGAGGGAAAGGTGTAGGAAACGCGCTCGAGTCCCGTCAGAGGGCGTGACCTTTTGTGGAGCTCGTATTAAGCCGTTGACCCAGCTTCTGTCAGCGAGGCGAGCGGCATTAATTGCTCTTCTCTCAAAAACATGTTGAGAGGCCACTTCCTGCTTTTTAAAAGACATAAAAAAGCGAATATTTAATTAACTTGTTTAATAATTTTTTAATATTTAAATATTTCGTAACTAAAATTAAGATGCATTAATTAAAATGTATTAAAAATTTAAGTTTTTATATTTAAATATTTATTAATTAAAATTATTTTTTTAAAATATTTAAATATGTATTCATTAACATTAAAATGTATTAATTAAAATGTATTAATTAGCATATTTAATATTTTTTAAATATTTAATTGACTTAATATTTACTTATTAAATTAAATATAAAAATCGTGATTTTTAAAAAAAGTATTTAAGGTGTTTTTTGATGTAAAAATAGTAAATATGTGACTTTGGTTGGAGTGAAAAATGCTCATATACAGTTAAACAAGCCTATTGTACCACCCTGTTATGCTTCCACCATGTTATTTTACCTCAGAATGAAACACTTATTTTTAATTATTTGTATTTATTTATTGTTTAATGAAAGACTTGCACAGTAAAAAAAATCCATAAGAAATGTAATGCTAAGCTCTTCTCTGATTGGCTGGTTTACAGCCCCGACGACGGCTCACCGACCCACATATGAGTGTATTTTTAACATTGTAAGAGAAACCCTGTAATTATCCCCGAGTCTTACTGGATACCAGCGCTGCTGTCCTCTCACAGTGTCCCCTCAGTGCCATGTGCTGTTTGTAGAGATTGTAGCCGGTTAGCTTTCAGCATTGTCCCCGCACTCACGTCCTCCGATTTGTCTTTCTGATGTCTTCAGTTGGATTTAGCTGTGAAATAGTCCCACGCTGTAGACTCGAAGCTGTTTAATTCCCCCCCTGAGAAAGCTCCTCACTGCTGCAGGCTGGGAAGAATGTCCGTTAGTGGACCTGGAAGTCAGCAGAGGGCGCTGTGCTGTGAATCCAGCGGTAAAAACAAAGGAACAGATCCATTAAAATAAACCTGAATCAGTCCGGCTAGACTAGCACTCGTTAGCAGCAAATTGGTAGTTTTGCTCCTGAGCTCCCCCTACAGGTGTGGAGCGTAATTCACCTGTGAATACAAATCACGCTTTGCTTTGCATTTCTGGACAAGCTGAGCGCTACACATATTAAAAGCCCACCAGGGTCAGTGACGGGACTAGGAGGGGTTACCTTTGGGCTCCATCTGGGTTGTACACTGCACAAGGGGTCTGGATGGGACCCATGTCTGATTAAGGGGGGGGGCTGTGAGGATGGGGCCTGATTGGCTCCCAGTTAAAATGCATGTACAAAACCACTCGGAGCCCATGGCCACCTGGAACCCACCTGGAACCTATCTAGCCCACGTTCCACCCATGTGAGCCCCACATGAGCCTGTTGGGTGCAGGTGCAGTGGCAGCGCTCCGGCCCCCTCCAGCCCACTCCGTGTGGCATCAGCGGGCTGCATAACGTAGCTTTAGGGACGTTTCTTTGCATTTCTGACAGCAGCAGTGTGGCATCACGTCGTCCAGACCTAGTTAGAGAGGTGTGTGTGTGTGTGTGTGTGTGTGTGTGTGTGGTTAGAGCTGAACGGTAAAAGCAGCCTACAGAGGTATGAAACAAAGGGAAGGCTCTTAAGCATCTTCCTGTATTGCACGCCAGATGCCTGGAGGCCCGATGAGACACACCACACACACACACACACACACACACACACACACACACACACACACACACACAGCCTTCTATGTCTTCTATGTGTTTCAGCTTACTGTAACCGTGCCCCCTGCTGCTGTTACATGTTTTTCATCTCTCTCTCTCATGCTCTCGCGCTCTCTCTCTCTCTCGCGCTCTGTTCAAATGTCTCTCGCTCAGATGCCTCATCAAAGCCACACTCTGGCACTTTCTCAGGAAATGACTTTTCCCGTCCTCCAGGGCTGAGATGCATGTGCATCTGTGTGTGTGTGTGTGCCAACGTCTCTGTATTCGTGTGTGTGTGTGTGTGTGTGTGTGTTGTAGCTTTTCTCGCCCCGTCTTCGTGCTTCGTTCTCTCTTTCAGAGCTCTGCGGCTAAAGTGTGATCTCAAACTTAAATCAAGCTTTAGTTTTAAACAAAAAGCTCCTAACAGCCGTGTGTGTGTGTGTGTGTGTGTGTGTGTGTGTGTGTGTGAGGGTGAGTGAGGGTGAGTGTGAGAGAGCGAGAGATTCTTGTCTCTGGAACCATTTTAATGAGAGTGAACAAGAGGCAGCACTCTGTACTTGAAGATGTGCAGGCAATAAAGGACAGAGGGGTAACGAACACACACACACACACACACACACACACACACACACACACACACACGGTCATTAAACCCAGCTTCGTCCCAGATTTACTGCAGCTGTAATGGCAGTAAGTGTGTGTGTGTGTGTGTGTGTGTGTGTGTGTGTGTGTGTGTGTGTGTAAGTGCATGTGAGAGTATGCGCGAGGGTTGAAAAATTCCAAAATCCGATTATATTCCAATTACACGCTATGTCCAAATATTTATGGACACCTTCTAATGAATACATTCAGCTGCAGCCATTAATGCATTCAGCTACTGCAGCCATGCTACAGCGTTCCTTGAGTAGCGAGTGTTTAAAGCCTTGCTCAGTGGCCCAGCAGTGCTGGCTTAGCAAGTGGGGTGTTGAACCCACAACCCTGTGATCAGTAACTTGGCATTCTAACCATCGAGCCTTCACTGCATAAGCTGGGGTGAGAGCACAAAATCAGCCATGCTGCAGCGTTCCTTGAGTAGCCAGGGTTTAGGGACTTGCTCGATAGTCCAACAGTGCCAGCTTAGTGGTCCTGGGTATCGAACCCACAACCATGTGTGCACTAGCCCGGCTCTTTTACCACAGAATCATCACTGCAAAGTAATTACTTGAATAAAGCCATAAATAAAGCCTCAGTCTCATACTGCGCAACTCGTACCGTGTCCCCTGGTGGCACACCTGTCTCAGGGTGCACCCTGTCCTCAGCAGGTTGTGAGCTCGAATCCCTTCCACACTGCGACTGGAAATTAGCACTGATATTTTCTCTTTTTGCAAAGAAAGACCGTGGAACGTATCCAAAAACAACCCGATATATCGGTCAGCAAGTGGTGCGCGGGGCGCCTGGGTGCGGCCAATCATAGGAAAGTGGGCGGAGAGGGGGAGGAGCTTATTTTGTGCTCTGACTCTCTCTTTATAAGATGTGTGTGAGATCCTTTCTCTTGAGCTGTTTTAAAGAGCGTGAACATGAGGCAGCACTCTGTACATGAAGACGTGCAGCTATTAGAGAACCGAGGACACACACACACACACACACACACACACACACACACACACACACTGAGTGTCTGTAAGTGTGTGATCACAGCCCGAGCGCTCCTGTAGTGGAATTACCGACTGCCTGATTAAATGAGTTTGGAGACTAAAGGCACTTAAGTTGCTTTGCGTCCTCAGTGGAGCTGGATGTAGACCAAGAGAGAGTGTGTGTGTGTGTGTGTGTGTGTGTGTGTGTGTGTGTGTGTGTGTTGTCCAGTTTGCCCTGCCAGCAGTTTTCTAAGCTTTTCTTGTGCTGTTTTTGTTTTTTATTCCCCTCCAGTCTCTTCCCTCCCCCCTCCTGTGTGTGTGTGTGTGTGTGTGTGTGTGTGTGTGTGTGTGTGTGTGTGTGTACGTTTTTGTCCAGAAGCAGGTCTCTATAAATAGGTGGTGAGTCGTGGGCTGCCAGGCAGACCTGCTCGTCAGGCCTAATTACAGCTGAGCTCTCTCTCTCACTTTATCCCTCTTCTGTCTCTCTCTCTCTCTCTCTCTCTCTCCCATTGTATCTATATCTATCTCGCCCTCTCTCTACTTCCTTTTCGTTCTCTCTCTCTCTCTCTCTCCCGGTGTCTATCCCTCTGGTATCTATATCTCGCTTACTCTCTGCTTCCCTTTGTCTGTCTCTCTCTCTCTCTCTCTCTCTCTCTCTCTCTCTCTCTCTGGCTCCCATTGTATCTATATCTCACTCGCCCTCTCTCTACTTACTTTCCTCTCTCTCTCTCTCTCTCTCTCTCTCTCTCTCTGTGTTAAGGGAGCAGACTTACACTAAAGAAGTCGTTCCAGACTCCTTATAGGGCTGGTTGATCTACAGTCTTTGGCCAAAAGTATTCAGACACCCCTTCTAATTGACCTCGGGTCGTTTAGTGCCTCCAGTATTGAGCTGTGGAGCCGTGGATCTGCACTCTGGTGGTGGTCTTGTAGCTGGAAGCCTTGCTCAGTGGCCCAACATCTAGTGTGTAAGACCTTCACCCAAAAGTAGTGTGGGGGGGGGGGGGGGGGCGCTCTGAACTGATCCTTTTGTGATTTGTTGAGGAGTTGTACCTGCTGGATCCTAGCTGATCCCAGCTGATCCATCGTCTAGGTTGTTGCCATGCCAGAGACAACAGTGAGCCAAGTGAGGGAGGAGGAGGCTTGTGGACGTCGGTTGGGGACTCTTATCCCCCCTACCCAGGCTGCCACAGCCAGGGTGCTGGCTGCCCTCCAGAGCTCCCCTCGTCCTCCGACATCCTGTCTCTTCTGAGCTGCACCTTCTGTTTCAGGCTCTGAGAGTCGAACCTCCACGCTGCGACGCTCCCCTCTATCCACATCCGCCTCGCTCGGTTCAGCTTTGGCACTCGAGGAGCTTTTTTTTTTGTTCTTCACAGTGTGTGTGTGTGTGTGTGTGTGTGTGTGTGTGTGTGAAGTGTCTGTTTCAGTCTGCGACTTCTAACACACTCCAACCCTTTCCGTTTTCTCGTTGCTTCGCCACCCCCTGCGATCGCACAGCCGATCTGGAGCGACACAGGAACGGCAGCCGCCGGCTTTCATGTGCGCTTTGTGCAGCCGTAACAACAGCCGAGGCTTTCCCGGCGCAGGAGGAGTGTGTGTGTGTGTGTGCATGTGCGTAAGTGTGTGTGTGTTGGCAGGGATCGGGGTGTTATATGTAAACCAGCTGCTGACAGAGGTTTCCTGTGGGTCACCAGGACCTCTGAGCAGCGCTTACATAAACGTTATCCGGATAGGAGCCAACACACACTCTCTCTCTCACACACACACACACACACACACACACACACACACACACAGCTCAGACGGTCTCCGGGGAGGCCCGGGTAAAAAGTCCATGGCTCCTTATTCAGCCGCTCAGATCGACCAACACACGCTCATGTGAAGACACAACAGCTACGACCAGCTGCCAGGCCTGGTGGCCTCTGACCTTCCTGCCTTGACCTTGGAGACCTCGTCTGGCCTTAGCCGGCTACCAAGAACTGGACGGGCTTCCGTCAGTGTGTGGATTCGGTAATGTAACTGTAGTCCTAGGAAGGATTTACACCAGACGTTGGAGCATTGAACTGAGGATCTGATTGCATCCAGCCACATCAGGTTGGGTGAGGGACTGATGTTGGGTGGTGGGTCCTAAACACGCCATTCAGAAAAGTCGTACTAGCCGATCCATCGTCTCGGTTGCCCACAAAAGCAGGGGAAGACTGTAAGGAGATTTTCAGGAATGCTGGAGGTCAAGTTCAAGGTCAAGAGATCGGGAAGTCCACCTACAAAAACAACAGTTCCCACCGTTTGACTGAGAAAGACCTTGAGCTCGATCTTGGCGGACTCTGGCGTGGTGGTGCACTGTTCTACTGTGCAGCGACTCCGGCCCAGAGTCTCAAGAGTCATTGGAAGAAAACCCTTTCCTGTGTCCTCTTCCCAAAATTCAGCATCGTTTATTATTATTATTATTAATTATTACAAAATGCAAACTTCCCATGGAAATGTTGGGAATTTATTGGAATTAGTTAAGTGGAAATATTGGATCATTTAAAGGAACTTAACCATAGACTATCATTAATGTGCTGTTTTTTTATCATCTGCAGACATGAAGGCATAATCCAAATAAATTTACCACGGGAATTAACAAATAATTATGAGAATTAACAGAAATTCATGGGAAAAATAGCAATATTTGAAGCTAAAAGTGACAGCCTACCGAGTCCTGACCAAGCAGGATGACCCCAGACCTCTTCAGGCCCTTTCCTCATTTATTGCAAACTGTTAACTGATCAGAATAAAAAAATGTGCAAAATATTAGAGAAACTGATCAATCTGGCCTTCACATCATTTGCAAATCAAGATGCCTGGACATCTTTTGGGTATTCTAGTCACCAGTAACCTGTATATTGACCATATGTTGACCACATACAGCCTCTATGGCCTGAGGTTGACGAGTTCGAATCCCGAGCGATGCCGCTTTGCCATCAGCAGCATAATCCAAATAAATTTATCATGGGAATTATCTGGTAATTATGGGAATTAACTGGATTTAATGGGAATAAAATGGAAATATTTGAAGCTAAAAGTGAGAAACTTGCATAGAAATGTTAATAAATACAGGTTTCTAAAAATCATCTGGACATGTGCTGGACATGTGATGAAGGAATGGACAGTGGATACAGGGGGCGTGGTCTCAATAGCCCTGCAGTGAGCTATGTGTCTGGGATTGAGGAGCAGCTTTGCTATTCAAGCATTTTGGATCATATCTAATAATTTCAGGCAAGATTTTGCTTCAGTAGATTATTATTATTATTATTATTATTATTATTTTACGAACCATATGTAAATTTCTCACCTTTAGCTTCGAATGTTTCAATTGTATTTAAATTAATTCCAGTGAATTCCCATAATTTCCTGATAATCCCATGGTAAATTTCCCAAAATTTGAAAATTCCCAGAATTTTGCAACCCTAGTCAGGAGCATTGCTAGTGCTAGGGGAAGCTACGAACAGGTGGGGGTTGATTGGACGAATGAATTAAAAAATCCGTCAAACAAAATTGATAAAAAAATTATATTAAATATATAAAATATTAATCATAATCAGGATTGCGCGTCTGAACGCTTGTAATATCACTGTTTTGGACATTAGTTCATGTGCAGTGATGCAGTACTTCTCATAACAGTAGATTGCCTAATTCGCGAGTGGCTCAGCTGCGTCCTCAGTCACCTCCATGGCTGGATTTCATCACATCGTTTTTTTTTTTTGCCGTCTTTTGCTGTCTCTTGAACCTTTTCCAGGAATCTGAGAGCAGCCGACGGGTTCTGGTCTCCTCCTCTTCTTCTATTTTCTGAGAAAACAGTAGTGGCTTGTCTCAGGAAGTTATCTCAGTGTCTCCAGAAGTGCTGCTGTAGAGTCAACCGCCTTCGCCGTCCTCGCTTATCTTGCCCAGCATATCGTAATCAACACAATGCGTACGATTTGCCGAGCATGTGATGAAGGTTTACGCCATCCTGAGAGTGTGTGTGTGTGTGTGTGTGTGTGTGTGTGTGTGTGTGTGTGTGTGTGTGTGTGCGTGCTCGAGAGTGGCTGCAGGGCGGGAGGTTAATGGACAGGGTACATATTTGCATGTCGAGCTTTGATGTCCTTTTGCATGAGTGGTAATTTCAGCGGAAGCGGCCGGTTCATCCCCGAGTCATGTGATGTGTGTGTTGGCGTGTTTGTGTCCATTGTGCTGGGATGTCGTCCAAGCCCCGGGTCTGAATGCCTGACCCGGTGCTTGTTTTTCCACGCTGTATTTGGTCCATTTGAAGCACTTTCCAAAATAAAAGGTGCTCCAAATGGACCTTTGAGTGATGCCACAGGAGAACCACATGCAGAACCATGCAGAACCCTGACTGACCCTCTCCTTCTGTTTGCTCGTCTTTTAGGATCTTCGGAAGCAGGTAGCTCCGCTGCTGAAGAGTTTCCAGGCCGAGGTGAGCGCACTCCTTTCTTCTCAGGTTCATTTTTAATGTGTGTGTGTGTGTGTGTGTGTGTGTGTGAGATTCATACATCCACCATGGCACCAAGCTTTCTCGAGTGGGTGGAGTTTATGTAAATTATAGGGGTGTAAACATGATGAGGTGGGGTGGTGATCATCATTCGACTTCCTGACCTCATTAACGCTCTTAATGATTGCTGAATGCAATCAAACCCTCACAGCAATGCTCCTCCAAAATCTGATAGAAAGCCAGTCTTCTTCCCTGGACAGAGTAGATACAGTTACTCCAACAAAAGACAGGATCAACTCTTTTTTTTATTTTTTTTATTAGCCTTGATTTCAGAAGAAACAGTGAATTAGCAGGTGTCCCAATACTTTTGTCATCGCACAGATGAATGCAGACAGTAAAGTTTGGCATCTAAAGGTCTGACCATTGGGCAATGTTGTAATGTCTGCCTAGTTTGGGGTCAGCGCCGAGGCTCCGGGTACGAAACCAGTGGACCAGAGCCAATTCCTCCCTCTGCGAAATCACTCTCTCGCCTCCTGCCGCGAAAGCCAGGAAAAAAAAAGATGCATAAACGAGTCAAAACTGTGATGTAACAGTTTGTGGGTTTTGAAATCGGCCCGTTTTGGATGTTCTGTGTAGTCGCTTTGGCACTTTTTTTCGCAGATTTCCGTGACGACGGCGCGATAGCAGCGCGAATTCAGTAGTTTTTCGGTAATGATGAAATCCAGAGTTCCTAATCTGGGCATGACCTCAGTCACAAGTATCAAAGTATTGAGAATCGAGCGAAGTGTGTTTTTGCTCCTCTGCTGAAAAGCGAGAGCAGATGTTGGCAACACTGTTGGTAACAGTTGCTGAGCAATCACTCTCGCGCTACGTTGCATCAGCTGAGGAGGTATAAATAAACCTCCTCTGTTTTTAAGAGGAAATAATGCGCTATCCCACAATTCCTTAAGTCTCGCTCTCTCCCTCCCCTCTCCTTCCTTCCTCTCCTCTCTGTCAGCAAGTACAGCATGACCTGGACGGGGTCGAGGGGGCGAGAGCGCGAGAGAGTGGCGATAGAGAATAAAAGAAAAGTGGAGCGGACTCTCTCTCTCCTCTTTTTTTTTTTTTTTTTTTTTTTTTTTTTTTAAGCCCCTCTCGCGCTCTCTCTCGCGCGCACTCTCGCTCTTTCTGTCGTGTCCTTTTCATGATGCACTGAACCCTGAGGCCATGTTTAAATTGCATCCTGTATAAAAAAGGGACATAACCCCCCCCCAAGAATACAGAGAGAGAATGAGAGAGCGAGAGACATTAGGAAATGTGGAGAGAGAGAGAGAGTGCGCGCGAGAGCGAGAGAGCACTACCGCCGAAAGCTCAACTTCTGATGTTCTGCTCAGAGACGCAGTATATCCCATAGACCCTTCATTACCCCTCCCTCTCTTTCGCCTCGCTCCTTCTCCCGCTATTTTAATCGCGGCGCATCTCATTCCTTTCGCCCTCGCGCCCGTCCAGCGCAGGGCTCGCTCTTCGCGAGGTCTATTTAAATATCCGGGGCCGCGCTCCTATTCTCTGACCTTCTAAAAGGAGATGTTCCCGTTTTTCCTGCTCGTGGAGCTCGTTTAACCCTAGAATATTCTTTTTCATCAAGCCCTTGCTTTTGGGCAGGAGGCGAGAGAGCGATCTTGTGGAGGGAGGGAAGGGCTCTCGTCCACTGGTCTCGCACCCGGAGCCTCGCCACTGACCCCGAACAATGCAGTGTGACAGCCCTGCCTATGGCCAGACCATAAGATGCCAAACTGTATGGTCTGTGTTCCTCTCTCTGTGTGTGTGTGTGTGTGTGTGTTTCTGTTTCTACACTGGACAAAAGTATTTGGACACATTTAAGGTTATGAAAAAGAGCTCATCCTGCTTTTGTTGGAGTAACTGTATCTACTCTGTCCAGGCAAGAAGAAGTCCAGGCTTTCTACTAGATTTTGGAGGACGAGCATTGCTGTGAGGATGTGGTTGCACTCCACCACCATCACTCCAGAGAACACCGTTCTTCCAATGCTCCACAGCTCAATGCTGGGGGGGCTTTAGACCCCTCTACTAGCCCACGCCTAGCATTAGGCAGCATGGTGCCAATAGGTTTCTGATGTTTATTATCTGCTCCAGAGAGTCCTAATGTATTGGCAGCACCTGGTTAGAGTTAAAGTAGCTGAATGCATTCATTAGAAGGGGTGTCCACAAACATTTGGACACATAGTGATACAGGCTGTCTAAGCATGGGGTTGCCGGGGAGGGGGGGGGTAGGGGTTGGTTGTTACTTCATCTTGGGCTCCCCCTACAGTCGGGAAGTGCGCCCTGACCTGGACGCGTGTTTGACGCGCCCTGTTCGGACCGTCCATTTACGCGAGCCCCCACCGCACCGACCCTCTCGACCCCTCCGACCCTCCCGACCCCCCCGCCTGAACCTAAGCCACACCTTTCTTTCTTTTTCTGAAATTTTTTTAATCTGAGCAGATCTTGAAGCCGTCTCCTCGTCCCTCCTCTCCTGCAGCTCCGCCCATGAATTAAAGAACAACCTGCCTTTCTCGCGCCGTTGCTGCTCTCGCGCTCCTTACCCCGCTTTTGATTCCGTTAATGGTGAGACAATGGCGGATGAATAATGGGAGTTAATGGGGACTTAAATGTGTCCTTTTGCTTGTACGGCGAGGTGCTTCCCCCCTCTTCTCCAGCGACAGCCGCTGAATGATGGATGAGGGGTTGAATTTTTCATGGGGGCCCATATTGAGATTCAGCAGGTCCGCGCTGTGGAACGCCAGAGCCAGCAGTGCGCGCCACACTCGAGTGAGCGCTCCAGCGTGCCGGAGAGGAGAGGCACTCGCGCTGTGAGAGAGAGAGAGAGAGCGTGAGAGAGAGAGAGAGAGAGAGAGAGAGAGAGAGATCTGTCCAATGATCGAGGCCTTGAGGCCGCTGTGCGATTCTTCAGGAGAGACATTTGAAAGCTGGGAAGAAAGGGATGAGGCCAGTGGGGGGGCACTTTTTATTGGGAGGGGGAGGGGTTTGTGCGGGGGGTCCTTTCATAACCATAACCTGCAGAAAGTTCGGAAGTTTGGACACTTTCTGTAGCCCGTGACATGTAGTGAAACCCTCTTAGATGTAAAATAGATGCACTGTGTCCAAATATTTCTGGACACCACGTCTAATGAATGCATACATTGCTAGCACAGTAGGTGGCACTTGTACAGAACTACTGCCAATACATTAGGACTCTCTGGAGCAGATAAATAAACATCATGAACCTATTGGCACCATGCTGCTTAATGCCAGGCGTGGGCTAGTAGAGGGGTATATATAAAGCCCCCCAGCATTGAGGAGCTGTGGAGCAGTGGAAGAACGGTGTTCTCTGGAATGATGGCTGGTGGTGGAGATGGTGACAGTCACAACATCCAGGACCTTACTAACGCTCTTCCTCCAAAATTTAGTAGAAAGCCTTCTTCCCTGGACAGCAGAGACAGATCCTCCAACAAAGAGCACAGCAGGTGTCCCAATACTTTTGTCCATATAGTGCATTTATAATTGACCATGTAATTTAAGCCTTTATTAATGTTTATGTAGGTGTTTGTCAGTTGTCATGACAGGCGTCTGTGTAGCCTTATGAATTCTGACCCACAGGACTTTTTTCCCGTAGAAACAGTAATACAATAACATCATAAAAAATGTTATGAGCTGGGAACGGCGGCAGCGTAGCCTCCACGGTTCCGCGGCAGAGCCGTCATTACACTGGTGTCCAGGCCACGTCTGGCCTGGCCTGGCCGGGCCGCGTCAGTCCACCACACACACACAATAGCTGTCTGACCCACGCTGGCGTGTAACTCCAGCCCGTTGTGGCGTTACAGCCCAGCGTTGATGATATTGCGCAGGGTCTGCTGCCGTTCTCACACTGCTATTTTAGCCCTCGCTCATCTCCGAGCTCCGTGTGGGAAAGCGGCCATGACGGGCCGGGTGTGGTCTCGTTAAACGCTAATGCGCTCGATTGTGCTCTGGCCCCTGGAGAGCGGGAGGCTAAATACAGTCCGCTTAGCCTCTTCCCCAGTCCGGCGGCTAGCCCAGACTGCATGCTTAAACGAAAAACACAGTGGCCGATGCGCCCCCAGGTCGACCCGGGTTTCCTTTCTGAGCGGAGATGGAGAGTTGGAGAGTTGGAGACATAAAAGTGGATTGTTCAAAAGTTTGGAGCCCTTTACTTATTTATCTACATATATATATTAAATGGACAAGCGTAAGAATCTGACTTCAGAAGAAACAAAGCAGAGTTTGAGCAGGTGTCCCAATACTTTTGTCCAATACAAGCCTCCTTGTAATACAAGCACTCTATGCGGATGCTATGTGGAGTGGAGCACAGCTGTAGCTGAAATGGACAAGCGTAAGAATCTGGGACGCTTTGACCACAACCAGACTGTGAGGTTCTAGACGGCTGGGTCAGAACACCTCCAAAACATCAGGAGGTCAACAGGAGAACAGATTACGGGGTCACAGGCACCTAAGGCAGGTCAGTTATGCTCATCTGCGGTGCCATGAGGTCTTGTGGAGTCCATGCCGTGCCTCGACTGGTCAGAGCTCTTGTGGTGGACCTTCTCAGTACTTGGCAGGTGGTTTTGCAGTGGTCTCGAGAATGAGCTGTGGAGCACCTCCTCTCCATAAAAGCTCTCTGGCTGTGAATCTTCATGGTCTATTTTTAGCAACCTCAGGAAATCCCTAATAAGGCCCCTTAGATAGGCTGAATTGAGGCAAAGTTAGCCCGCCACGCTATCCCTCAAGAATGCTACAGCTGTGCTCCGCTCCGCATGTTAGGGGTTCCCGTCTATACACGACGTGGACAAAAGTATTGGGACACTCGAATGCTTTGGCTGGACTAACTCGTCTCTACTGTCCAGGCAAGGCTTTAGTTGTGGTCTCTCACTCTGCTGGACTGGTGTTCCTGGGATGTGAGTGACCGAGGTAATGGCCCTCTGCTCAAATAAACGCCCTGCTTTTAAAAACACACACACACCCTCGCGCGGGTTTGGACCCGGCCAAGCTCTGCACCAACACACACGTCTTCTGGCAAAGGCGGCCCTCAGTTTGGGCCCTTCTGGAAGGGGTTATTTTCAGCAGGATGTAGCAAGAGTCTTGCTCTTGTTTTGAGAATTGGACTATTCTGGAGCAGTAAACATCATGCACCTATGACTCTTTTTAATAGCCTTGATTTCAGAAGAAAAAAGGACTGAGCAGGTGTCCCAATACTTTTGTCCATTTAGCGTATGTGTAGGATGGTGGCCGAACATTAACTTATCGCGGCCGACGAGAGCGTGGGTTGTTCTCCAAATCTCAGAGCACCCCTCACATCTGCTCACCAGGGCTTCTGGGTCTGGATGTCTCCGCCCCGGCACACTCGCTGCCCCCGCTGCACCCGTCCTCTCCCGGTCAGGTTGAGCGCGGCTGTTCGGCCGCTGCGCGAGAGTGTGTGTGTGTGTGCGGGTATGAGTGAGGTATTAAGCGGGCAGGCAGGCTTTTAATCCTCCATTAGAGAGATCCCTCTGGGGATCAATCATAGGCAGCGCAGCTTAGCGCTCAGATCCCCCAGCACAGCTTCTCTCCAGAGAGACACACACACACACACACACACACACACACACACCACTGCTGCAGCCCCAGCACTCGCCTCGCTACTTCCCTGGAAAAGTAGCAGAATTACAGCATAAATGGGGAACCAGTAGATGTGTGTGTGTGTGTGTGTGTGTGTGTGTGTGTGTGTGTGTGTGTGTGTGTGTGTGTGTTTGGGGTTACCCAGTTCGTCCCCAAATTTCAACCGCCTGTCTGATGGTTTGAGGTTCGATCTCTGAGGTAGGGACCGCAGGACCGCTGGCAGCCCCAGAGCCCCAGATCACGATACTACCACCACCATGCTTGGCAGCTGGTGCTGCGCTCTTGGGGGTGGGTCGTCATATTAAGCTCAGCGCCGGGTCCCCAGCTCCACCGCACCAGCTAACACGCGCTTAAGAGTAGTAATGAGGGGAGAGAGAGCGCCATCCACCCACCTGCAGAACCCTTGGCCAGTAGTTGTGCTCTCCCAGACTCCGGCTGCTGATGGCAATGCGTCATGACTCGGGATTCGAACATGCAACCCTCTGTCGCTCTTCGCTCTGACCCAGTGTTACCTCTGACCAGTCTGCTGTGTGCGGGTCTGTATGACCGGGGTGGGCCGGATGTTTCCATCAGTAATTCCCCCCCCCCTGCTTTAAAGAAAGTCAGTAATGCCTCTAATCCCCTGAGCTCAGGACCCGCTCTGCCACGCAATCAGGACGGGCCGTGAGAGTGCGCTCATTCAGGACGGCCCCGCAAGCCCCCTGCCGCGGACTCTCTGACCTCCTGCACACCCTGGGCTTCCAGTACTCACACACCATCAACTGTCCTTTATCTCTGGTGAACAAACACTGCACTGTTTGAGTGCAGAACAGGCCAAACCTGAGGAGGGACGTGAAACTCTCAGTGAAACTCTCTAGAGCTGCTGCTGCTGCTGTTGTGTTGCTGTATATTAGTTTTGCATTACATAATTATTTAAATGTAATTACGTAATCGCACTGTTAACGTAGGGAGTTACATAATGCATAATGCATTTCCATGCACTTCCATGCATTCTGCTGGTTGAGTCCGTCCACAAACTTTTGTCTTTTTATTTTTCTTTTGTATAAACTTAAAAACAAATATAAAGGATGGTTTATCTTTGCGCTAAATCACGTCAAATTCGAATACTAATAAAATACGCCATCTACAGTTACGCTATGTGTCCAAATATTTGTGGACGCCCCTTCTAACGAATGCATGGAGCTACTTCAACTCCTTAAACCCTGCATGTAGATCTACCCTCATAATTAACGCCACCAGATCTGCTACACCGTTACCCTGCACCCATTGCTGACACAGGTGTGCAAATGCACACTCCCGCACACAGCCTGTCTAGTCTCTGTAGAGAAGTACTGCCAATAGAATAGGACTCTCTGGAGCAGTTAAGTGCCGTGGTACTGGCACTGTATTCTCTGGAATGATGGGTGGTGCCCCATCCAATACTTTTGGGATGAGTTGAGGGGATGAGGGGAGGTAAGGTGGCAATCATCCAGCGTCCTGACCTCACGCCGATATGCAGCTCCAGGACCCGCTGATTACGAAGTGCCAGTCCTAAATTCCGGCATTCCCACGCGAGTGAGCGGCAGTGCTTCTGCTACCGTTTCCATGTCAGACCAGAAGCAGAGAGAGCTGGACTCCAGCGCAGCGTCCTGCTCCAGCTGCTGTGGGAAGAACTTGGCATCTGCCCGGTGCGCTCCAGATGTTTTCCGGCCAAATAAATAAGGAACATCTGAGAAGATTTACTCCGCTCCCAGCGGAGCCCGAAGCCGGTATTACATGTAGCCTGTTGGCGGCGGCAAGTGCCCCAAAACCATGAATCAGGCCTCGCTGAGAGTCGGCCCTGTAGCCCCCCCTCTGCCCAGCCCCCCTCTGCCCAGCCCCCCTCCCCCCGTCCTTCTGCGGAGTACAGGTCCTGCTGTTAAAGAGCTGGTTCTTCATTGGCCACAGTTCCAGGCCCTGTATACACTATATGTCCAAATGTTTGTGGACAGTAGTAGCCCTGTAGCGTCTGTTATCTGTGAGGTGGTGGAGCTTCTCCGAAAAGCACCGGCGCACCATCAGCCGTTTATTAGAGGTTTAGGGACAGGATCAGGGTTGGGATTGAGTTTAGGGGAGGGGTCAAGTTTAGGTTTTGGGCTGAGGGTCTGTCTGCATGTGTCCGCTCAGCAAGACTAGACTGGCCTGCCATTCAGCCTGCACATGACCTGCCACTCTACCTGCTGCCTCTGACCCACATACATCTGCTCGAGAGCATCAGGACAACTCAGACGCCTTTCTTTACCCCCCCCCCCCCCCACACACACACACACACACCCCCCCCCCAAGGCTCCGAGACCTTTTTATAAAAGGAGATATTTTTATATGTAGCAAAGAACTGATTTATCTCTGAGCTTTTTGTCTCGTAGGGGAAGAAGGAGCTCATCAGCTGTCAAGGTTTATTTTATAGCTTCTTCAGAGGTTTGGAAAGTAAAGAAAAGAAGTTTCATTTAGTTCATTTCTGGGTTTGGAGGCGAGTCGGGGGCAGGAGAGGAGCAGGAGAGGAGCAGGAGAAATATCTCTGTCTGTAGTTTTCTGTTTTTTTCTGTTTTTTTTTTACAGAATTAATTATTTCAGAGTTTGTGGGACTGAATTGGCTGCAGTTCCTTAATATCTGCAAGATGACGAGATTTGCACCGTAGAGTCGAACCCCCTGTAGATGAGCTACAGATGTTCAGCTCGGTGAATATTTATATTTATAGTATTTAACTGACGCTCTTCTCTAGAGCAACTTACATAGTTACACGTATTACAGAGGAGGGTCAGTGTAGTGTTAGGAGTCTTGCCCAAGGACTCTTATTGGTGTAGCGCAGCATAGTCACCCAGACTGGGAATCAAACCCCAGTCTCCCACATGGTGTGGTAGCTCACTGGCAGCTAGTGGTTTTATCTGTTGCGCCACACCAACCACAGATCTGGTAAAATTGCTGAACGCTCGATTCTCAGCAGGTTTAGGGCTAGGGTCAGGCTTTGGACCAGGGGTAAGGGTTAGGTCTGTGTTTTGAGTGGGGGTTAGGGTTGGGGTTGGTGTTAGGACCAGGGTAAGAGTTGTTTGAAGTTTGGGTTTAGGATCAGGACCAGGGTTGGGATTTGTTGGTTAAGAATGTGTTTAGGACCAAAGCTATGATTTAGACCAGAGGAAGGGTCAGGTCTAGGTTTTGAGTTGAGGTTGGGTCTAGGGTTAGGACCAGGGGTAAGGGTTAGGTCTAGGTTTTGAGGAAGGGTTAGGACCAGGGGTAAGGGTTAGGTCTAGGTTTTGAGTTGAGGTTGGGTCTAGGGTTAGGACCAGGGGTAAGGGTTAGGTCTAGGTTTTGAGTTGAGGTTGGGTCTAGGGTTAGGACCAGGGTAATGGTTAGGTCTAGATTTTGAGGAAGGTTAAGGACCAGGGGTAAGGGTTAGGTCTAGGTTTTGAGGAAGGGTTAGGTCTAGGTTTTGAGGAAGGGTTAGGACCAGGGGTAAGGGTTAGGTCTAGGTTTTGAGGAAGGGTTAGGTCTAGGTTTTGAGGAAGGGTTAGGACCAGGGGTAAGGGTTAGGTCTAGGTTTTGAGGAAGGGTTAGGTCTAGGTTTTGAGGAAGGGTTAGGACCAGGGGTAAGGGTTAGGTCTAGGTTTTGAGTTGAGGTTGGGTCTAGGGTTAGGACCAGGGGTAAGGGTTAGGTCTAGGTTTTGAGTTGAGGTTGGGTCTAGGGTTAGGACCAGGGGTAAGGGTTAGGTCTAGGTTTTGAGGAAGGGTTAGGTCTAGGTTTTGAGGAAGGGTTAGGACCAGGGGTAAGGGTTAGGTCTAGGTTTTGAGGAAGGGTTAGGTCTAGGTTTTGAGGAAGGGTTAGGACCAGGGGTAAGGGTTAGGTCTAGGTTTTGAGTTGAGGTTGGGTTTAGGGTTAGGACCAGGGTAAGAGTTGTTTGAGGTTTGGGTTTAGGATCAGGACCAGGGTTAGGATTTGTTGCTTAGGTTAAGAATGTGTTTAAGATCAAAGCTAGAATTTAGACCAGGTTCTAGCTAGGATTTAGGTTTACGGTCCTGTTTAGTTGTGTGTGTCTTGTAGAAAATCTAACTTACTTGGACTCAAATCATTAGTGGTTTATGCCCCCGGGGGTCCGGACCTTTGCATGCGACTGATGCCTCTGTGATTAGTGTGTACATGTGTGTGTTATCGCAGTGTGTTGTGCTTGTATGTTCCTCCGTATGCGTCAGAGTGTGTCCCAGTCTGTGATGGCTTTATGATGTGTCCTTTTTTTTTTTTTTTTTTTTTTTTTTTTTTTTTTTTTTTTGTCTGTGTACATGCGCGTATGTGTGTGTGTGTGTGTGTGTGTGTGTGTGTGTGTGTCAGAGATAAATACTGAAGCACAGGGATAAGTATGCCATCAGTCAGGGGGCAGCTGTTGTGTGCTGATAAAGGTGCCGTGATACAGTAGATAGGAGTGATTGGTACAGTCCGCAACCCTGCTACACACACACACACACACACACACACACACACACATACACACACACCCCAGCGCTTTCCTCTCTCACTACCACTATAAATCACTTACTCTCTTAAAGCCCTTCAGAGAGATGAACATGGCGCGCTCCGCCGCTATAAATTGCTTATTTGGGTCTGTTTGGAGGGGGGTGGGGTGGGGTGGATTATCCGTTATTGGTTGGAATGTGTGGGGGTGCGGTGTGTGTGTGTGTGTGTGTGTGTGTGTGTGTGTGTGTGTGTGTGTGTGTGTGTTTCATGTCAGGTCACGTTTGAATGTGTACTCTTATCCCTCGCTATGCTGCTTTATTCATCCGGCTCTTCCCTCCCTCCTCCAGATCGACGCTCTGAGTAAAAGAAGCAAAGAAGCAGAAGCTGCCTTCCTCAACGTCTACAAGAAGCTCATCGATGTCCCAGGTAAGGCTGTGTGTGTGTGTGTGTGTGTGTGTGTGTGTGTGTGTGTGTGTTCGTTCAGACATGCTCTGTCTTGCACTTGAAATGGAGTGTGTGTGTGTGCGTGCGTCCATCTGTGAGATGTTAATGTTTCCGTAGCCCATGCTCTGTGTGTGTGTGTGTGTGTGTGTGTGTGTGTGTGTGTGTGTGTGTGTGTGTGTGTGTGTACACGCACTCTTTCCAAGAC